>NC_073235.2:46362500-46462500 GCF_029281585.2 Gorilla gorilla gorilla | reverse complement strand
ATGAGAAACTTATGAAAATGAATTTTATAAATTGGTTTTAAAATACTATGGCCTATTTAATATATTTTAAAACATAGTCCTCATCTAAGTAATGTATATCATAACAAGTCAAAAATAGAACCAAAAGAGATGGTGGTTTTTTCCTTGATGAATTAGAAATATAACCATGACTAACATAATTTACAAATAGAAGTTGAAATCCAAAATTTGTAAATTTTTTCTTCCTAAATCAAATAATGCCATTTCTATCTTACTGTATTTTAATTAGCAGAGGTTTTTTGGAAACGGCATGGTACATATTCATACGATGACTCAAAATGTAACTTGGCCTGCAATTTTCTTTCGGGGAACAGAATACTCTAATTCAAATCCATTATTAAAAAGCAGATAACATGTGCACTCTCTGAAATGCCTATGACTTCACTCTTTTGATTTTATGTAATTATAAGAGAATGTTCATATGTATTTGCTTTTCGATTGGCACAGCATTTAAAAACTGAATGCCTTCAGATAAAGTGCATATTTTCTTTTGGTCCATAAAGAGTATCACTGGTTTATAAACTCAAAACTTTTGTAAGTGTTTTATATTACTGTCACCGTGTAGTTTATAGCTGTGCTTATAATAAGAATTTCTGTGTGTACCCTATGTATCAAAAAATATGAGGTATTAGTTTGCATTCTGAAATTAATAATTGGTAACCAGAACCTGTGCCTTCCCACTAGATTATTTTGTAACTTCTATCAGTTCTCAAGCAAAACTTTGAACTAAGTATTTTTCCAAAATTTGCAGCTCAAAGTAAATACTTTTCATTTAATTTCAGTTAACATAGGAAAATAGGGAAAACATCAGCCACTTAAAAACAGCTTAAGTTTCATGTACTTCGTCACTGTAAATAAACAAGGTAAACACTGACATGACTTCAGAGTACTCTTGGGTTGAAAAAAATCTGCAGTTCAAAATAAATTTCCCCTTTGGTCAACATTTTGGATGCAATTCAAAGTTTCTCATAAAATAAACATATTTTAAAGATTGTTTTGAATTTCACTGCATAATTTCTAGCCAACAGAAATGACAGTGGTATCTTTAAAGTTGATTATATGTCAGATCAATAGCTATTATGCAGGGCTAACACAGAAGGAAGATGCAATACCTTCCTTCTGCTTAACCCTTCTACTGTGACGTAAAGAAAAACTTCCCATAGGTGGGTCAATGGGGAAATCCTCTCACAAAGTGAAACTTTAATGTTTGTTTGTTTAATAATACAAGCATTCTTTGCTGATAAAATGGAAAGTGAGCTGAATTTTTAGTCAAGAAAGCAAAATGTTCATTAAAGTAATCTTCATGAGAGTTTTTCAACAAAAGGGGGAAAAGTTTTACATTCTGCATAATAACAAATTGTTTTGAAGCATGAGCTTAAAATGAAAATGTCCCATTACAACAGATTGTAAATTTTTTTCTGATGCTTTTAAAAGTGCCTCAATCTTTTCTACAGCGACAGTGCTAAAGTTAAGTATTTGCTATTTTATTTAAACATTTTTGAAAAATGAACATTCTGAGGCTTTGCAGCATTATTAAGAAAAGCTGTCCATACTTTACCATGTTGTTACATGTGTTTATCTGCTGATTATAAAATGTGTTAAACAGTATTTTAAAAACAAAAAAAAAATGCAGAGCTGCGCTTTGATTAATTCAGTGAACAAAACATATGCTGTTGGTTCTGTTCTATGAAATTCATATATGATCAATAAAATCTTTTAAAAGAGCAACTTTGGCTTTTAGAATTATACTGCCGACCATGTTTTTTGTCCCAGTTAACTCTGGGCTCATTCTGTTAACTTAGGCAAACAAAACCACTTTCTGGCTATGATGGTAATGTCTTTTTAATATATTCTTACCCTCTTTCTAAAATTTTTCTAGGTTGGAAGCTGTGTACTGTGGGTGTTACCCACTTTGTCCTAAAGATTTGGTTTATCCCGAAATATTTCCAGGTAGCTGCTTTAATGTGCATTCATCTTTATTGAGATTTAATATATGATTCATGCTAAATTAGAAAGTTTGAAAATAAACTTAGGCAGGAGCAATTGTTTATTTGGCAAGTCAACATGTTAGTGTTAAGGAAAATTTTATGTGTTTTAATACATTAGAGTAAGCTTATATTTACCATCTGTTCTTTTAAGATAACAAAAAAGCAAGTTTTCAAATAACATTCTTCATTGTTAGCATACACATCCCATAATGATGGATTTTTATAAGCAGGTCAGTGTTGCTGCAATTGCTTACAGATTTTTTTTAATGATACACACAGAAAAATCAGAGACTGAAAGTCACACCAAATTACTTAAACAATTGACTAGTTAATAATATGCAACTGTTGTACGGGTACATAAGGCTATAGTACCAGTTCTTTGAAAAAAATCTCATCACTAAATATATCACATATGCATTGTGTTACATTAGAATAATGTATTTTAATCACCCAAAGGAGATGTCTAAACAGCACAACTACACAGTCTTATTTAGCATTAAACATCCTTGTGAGCTGAGGTAACCTTATAAAATCATGCTTAAATAATGTAAAACACGAGGCGGCACAGAGCAATATGCATTTTTAATTAGTAAAGTGACTAATATCGAGTGTGTGCTTTGAGGTTTTTGTTTCATTAAAAATGTATCTGTTTTTCCTGCAGCTGAATATCTGTATTCTACACCTGAACAGCTTTCAAAAAGGCTCCAGAATTTCTGCAAGAGACCAGATATTATAAGAAAACATCTCTATAAGGTAGTTATTGAGAAGAGATTTACATGGTATAAATGCCATATTGAAGTACAAAGAAAAATCTTAAAAAAAACATTTAATTAACATACTAATGTTTAAAGGAAACATGCTAGGGAGGGATATTAGTTGTTACACTAACAAGGATTAATTAAACTGGATGCCAGTTGTATTAACCTAGGTCTTATGAAATACGTGCACTTAATGCACGGTACATGCTTTTTTTAAAATTTACTGTTTTCTAAGATGACTGTCCTTTACATTTAGCCCCTAGAGGCTTATAAAAATGAACCTGGATTAATGTAACTCATTAGTTTAAAAGGAAGTAAAGGAAAGATTCTACAATTATACTAATGAGGATAAGCCTTTCTTCCCATCATAATGAAATCTTTAGTCCTCAAAAATTCAGGTGAATGACATTAGTGAAGTTTGGTGTTGATTTTTGAACTACTTGAAAGGTGATTTTTAAGAATTGAATATTTCTCGCGTCCAGTTTAATAAAAATGACATAAAATATCCTCAGTTTCTTTAGAATAAGAATGTGAGTCTCATCTCTGAATGGCAAAGGGAAAATAGTGTAAACAGCATCATCATTCACTACCCTCATTCGTTATCTTCTTTTCTTTATTTGAATCAAGAATTTTACATTGTTGAAATAACAACACAAAGAGGCCCTACTAAAAGTCTAAGTAATTGAACTAGGATAAATCTGCTTTATGAGTTTTGAAGGTGGCTCTAGGCCATGAGTAATATACCTTTTTATATTCTTCGAATGTAGCATCTTCATTTTACATAAATCCAGTATAGTTTACAATCTAGCAGTTTTATAATCTAACATATTTTAATTTTCCTATGCTAATATATAACCTTCTACATGAAATACAGTTCTCTGCCTTTTTTTTTCTCCCTTCCCTGTTCGTAGCCTAAAATACATATTTACATAGTGATACATCAAAACATGACTTTGTTTCTACAGGAAACAGTTAAACTTCAAGAAAAAGAGAGAGAACCAAAAATGCAATTTAACACCCAATTTCAAGCTCATTATCTTTCATTGTCTATTAACTTGGCAATGGTTCAGAAGGTAGCTCATAATAGTTTAAAATGCTGACTGAACAGTTCCAGCTTCAGTATTACTCCTTGAGTCAATAGTATTGTATTGTATACATGGGAAGCTCCACAGAGAAAACGGTCGTTCAAGATTTACCTCAATATTTCCTAATTTTTAAAGTTCGGTAGTAGTTTTGTTTGTATGAAATATCAATCAAATAGTTTCCCATGTGATAGACTGTCAAAATATGCAGATAATGAAAATTGAGGAAATATAAGTATTAGTACAAATGAATTAATTTTTTATATATGACACAAAGCTATTTTCAGTGAGTTCTCTGTCAGATTATTGATTTTTTCCCTCTTTGGATGAGTTTTTGGTAAAGTATTTATAAATGTGTTTCCACCATCAAAATTTATCAGTTTGTAACATTGCTTAACCCTGTTATTCTGCATCTGCAAATTTTAAACCTCTGCAAATTTTTAACCATTTCAAAAGTCACTGCAAAAAGTTGCCTCTAGTAAGAAAAGAAAGCAGATGTCCAGTTGAAATATTTTCATTCAGCTACTGCCATAACATAGCTATAATTATTTATTTTACAAACAGCTTCTGAAAAAAAGAATGGCAGCTTAGTGGTATGTTGTTAATATACCAAATTGTTCCTCACACAGTTTAAATGATAACCTGTATCTTAAATGTTATTTCATTGAGCTATTACATGTTAGTACTTAAATATATTTTAGTTCATACACCATAAAAACCTGCATCTCAAAGTTTTATAAATTAGTAATTCATGCAAAAGCATTTATAAGAGCTTATTTATATAATTCATTTTTAAGCATCGTCTACCATGGATTTTTCTCTTATAAATCTGTAACACATTTTCACATTTGCCTTCATCCATAGTGCTTAGTGATATTGTCTAAAAATTAATTTCAAAAATTAATAAATTAGTCAAGTTTTAGGTAATCAAGAGCTTTATGATACAATTATTAGGAAAAACTGGCATGTTGCAAGGTATAGAGTTAAAAGCACAGGAAGGACCACAGATTTAGTTTGTGTGTTGTTATAGGATTTAAAGCCAAAACAGAAAAAAAAAATGCCTTCTACACCTTTATAATAATGATACAACAAGTTATTGTAATTTTTTATCTTGTGTTTTATAAATAGACACATTTTCAGGTAACATTTGCTTTTACTAAATACTAGAGAATTAGCATTTTAGCTTTTACCTACTTTTCTTATGCAGTCGGAGAGGATCTTTTGTGAGTACTGTGAAAAGAATGTTGGGAGTTATTTTTAGATTTATTTCATTGGACAGTGCTGTTTTGCTTTTATAAAACATATGCTTCTAAGATCTAAAAGGATAGAATGTCACTGAATTCTTTAATTTGTTCCTTTTACATTTTTACACCTTACTCTTTTTTTGTTGTTAAAAGTTTACATTTTAAAATCATTTCAACTTCTTATCATATAGAGTTCACTTTAGGATAGGATTTTTCATATGGATTCACACTTAGAAATTTAATGACTAGAATAAGGCTACTAACACTTGGCTTTCTTCTCACATCAGACATTATACTTTCAATATGAGTGAGAGTTTGGGGTATAACTTGAAGCAGGATTTGAAACAGAATGCTAGTAAGTGAAAAGCAGAAACAGAATTTACTTTTTTTCTTAAAGTGACTCCTTCTATCGCAGAACACTTGTGTCCATGACTTCCCACCTGAAATAGTTTCAGACCTGAAATGTTTAAATTCCTCATCTGCATGTATGTGTGTACTCGCTCAGTCTCTTTCTCTCTTACACACACACACACACACACACACACGTACACTTGCCTTAGGATTGTTAGAGAAATCCAATACATGCAAAAATTAAATGTTTCTTAATAATTTTAAAAAACCTAAAACCATTTTTCTTAATTTAAGAAAATATAAAATCACTTCTTACAAAGTTTATGTCTACAGTTGAGTCATTGACTATAAACTTGTATTGTCGAGACATGTACTTTTTCAGGTCAGGCAGATGCACTGGACACATACTTCTCACAGAGATAAAATAGGGAGCTCTTCGATGACTCCTAAGCCTAACTTGAACACAAGTTTCTAGAAGTAATCATAAAAGAATCAGCTAAGGATTGACTCCTTAAACTAACAATAGTTCTTCCTTTCTAACCCAAGCAAGTCTAATACTGTGAAGTTGTATTTTTTTGGCCTCACTTTTATTATATTATGTGAATTTACTTATGGAAAATTCTCAACAATTATCTGAGATTAGTATTTCATGGTTTTAGAGAACCCTGATCATTATATTTTTAAATGCTGTTGAAAGACATTTTATAGCTATTCCCTCGTTACCAGTATAGAAATGAATATAAGAGTACAAATAGGGCAGTTGTGTAAGGTAGACATTATCCAGACTGACAGAAGAGATTTTCATTCCCATCCTATTTTTCATTTAATTTTATTTATAAATTGAATAGTATTCTCTGGTTTAAAAAGAGAGAGAGATGCCATTCTTGCTTTTTGAGAGTGACTTGTAGTTTCTTAAGATTTTTCAGGTGATAGCTCCTGATTTTTTTGTTTTCCTCTTCAAGTGCTTCAACATTGACAAAACTTTTATAATCTTCTATTATTTGGAAGAGAGAAGAATTTTAGAGTTCTGCCGGAAACTAATTCCAAACAATAATTAAGCTTACAATTCACACTCATTGCCCAGAAAAGCCATTTGTGGTTATCTTGATTATGTCAAGCTATATGTACCTGAACCACAGACAAGCTACTTTGTTTCCTTCAAGAAACTGGCCACCTTATAGTCCCCTTTTAATTTGAGCTTAAACTCTAGATTTGAATAAGGTGTTGCTCACTAGTTTTAATACTGCTCCAGAGTCCTTACTTTTTCCTTAAACATGAAATGTTTGTGATGTTCTAAGAACTTCTAAAAGCTCTCAACTGCACGAGCACAATTAAGGCAAATTCTCAGTCTCAGTCTCAGTCTCTCACTCTTTCTCTCTCTCCCTCCTCTGCCTTTCCCTCCCTTCCCTTTCTTCTTCCCTCTTTTTCCTTCCTTCCTTCCTTCTTCACCTCCTCCCTCAATTTTATTTGGTCTGGCTTTCCTTTGATTTGTCTAAATAAAATAAAAGGAAAAAGCCTTTTAGCATCATAAATATGCTTTGGCTGATTAAGATCAGTTAGAGGTTTTGTCCTTCTCTGCTACTCATTTGCAACCTGATTCTAGGTGATTTTCTTGGCCTCTATGTGATTCATCTGTAAACCTGGAAGAATATTTTTTTAAATATCAATTTACCCCTGAAGTACTGCTATAATGAAATAATGAATATAAACCTGTTCTAAATATGAAGCACTTTTTAAATTTCACATAATAGTAATGGCATTTATCTTTGTGTCTTCATCATTTAAAAGTAAAATTCACGGCAGAAACTTGTGTGTGCAGTGTTATGTGTCTTGTGTTTATATAAGTTAAAAGTTGGATGATGAACTTCCATCATCCAACTATGAATGGTTGTCATTCATAACATAAACCAAGAAATATGTGTGCAGCAGAATATACCCATTTGCAGAAAACAGTAGCCTTCTTCTCTGGTTGGAAATACAACGACACTTTAAACCAATCAGAAACTGAGATTTCCTGAGGTGATGAAACTCAAGAACCATTTACTTGGTGGCTTTTTGAAATGTAATTGACGTAAGTGATGCAAATTTGCAATATAAATTTTCAGCATACTTTCATCTTTTAGTCATTAATGCTCTTCACTTCTTTCTCTTCTCTCCCTCCTCCTCGTTGCAGGGTGAAATCGCTCCGTTTTCTTGGGCAGCCCTACATGGTAAATTCAGGTCTCTGCTTACAACAGAACCTAGGGAAGATTTGTGACAGATGGGGCTAAGTCACAAACTTGCAGCCTAAGGCAGAATCTGAAGAACTTTCCAGAGTGTGCCCATATTTACCTGATCAGAGAGAAAAGAAAATCTGCAGAGGAAGCTGAGCCTGGCTGCTTGTCATAGCTGACACAGAGCCATCTGCCACAAACCTGTGGCGGCTTCAGATCTCCAATCCCTGCCACCACCCCAACTCAAATTAAATACAGATTCCTAGAGACGTTATGATGGTTACACATGTCCTCGGCATCACATGTAGGAGACTGTTCAAAAAAAATATGTGGCCTGTTGTATAACCGCACTCATGTATCCCATATGTGGTGCCACATTGAATTTCCGGTTGAATCCGTTTTTATCCTTTGTACTGGATGACATGGTGCCTGAATTCTTTCTTTTCGCCGACACGATGGCAGCCAAACTGCAGCTTCAAACGCTCACACTTGGCTGGGTTTCTACCTAGGTTGCCAGGTTATCATCGGAGCCTTCTTGTGTCCTCAAAGGGCCACGAGGCCTGAAAGGAGGATCAGAATGCTTTGGGATTAATTGGGCAGCCATCGCAGAATTGTTTGTGGGCAAAGGGCTGCTTTAGCACTTTTCTTTTAGCAAATTAATGGCTCTCAGGCACAGGGGGTTTTAAGTGAAGGTATTAATAAGAGGTCTGGCAGGTATTCCCATGATTCACAGAGTTACATTTGCATTTAATTAATCTTAAAGAAAGTTGCAAGATAAACAGCTGTAATTCGGACAAACATGACAAACACAGTGAAGCCAACTATCCCATAAAATGAACACTGACATACTTGTTTTAATTTTTTTCCCAGCGTAGAAATAGAAAAATCAAAATACTCCTAACAAAACCAGTAATTTTGATAGAAATATTTCTCCAACATACTTGCATCCACCTACAAATATAACCTTTTCAAGATAAATCACTTATGATTCCAATAGTCAAACTGCTGTGTTTGTTGATGTAAAGATGTTTTGAATGGCTAGATGGTAAAATAAATTTTTAATTAAGTACCTACTGCAATTTTTAATTAGCATATTTATTTACGTATAGATGTATACATCTACCTATGTGTTTCTCACTGAACGTTTTCCTTGTGACAGAGACAACGAATACAATTGTTTCTCTTCCGGATGAACAAGGATCTGTTTTGCAAATGTTTGTAAGATATTATGACATTTCCAAGATTTTCTTTGCATTCTGGAAAGCAGGAGGTAAACATTTGTAGTCATTAAGGTAAAGTCTGTTGATAAACCATCTTCTGTTTACTGACAGGTAAATTGTAACTTTCCCTAGCTTTTGAAATGAGTAAATTCTATACACCACAAAGTGAGGCACAGCCAGGGAAAGGTGGCTAGACAAGGGGCAAGCCAGGCTTTCTAGCTTCTGGAAGGATCGAGTGGCCTAGCAGGCATCTAAGATAAAGAAAGCAATGCTTCGGAAGTCCAGTAGGGCCCATTTGACCGGTAGCAAAATCGAAAGCACGAAATAGATGAAGGTTAGGGAGCCAGACGAAGCCCTTGGGAGAGAGGCAGTATTGCAGATCAAAGCAAGCAGTTCAGAGTCTGCGAGGCCTGGGAATTTAAAAGCAGGAAGAGTAAGAAGCAGAAACAAGAAGCTCCATCTGAACAGACTCCTCTCTCCAACCTTCATGAGACCCACAGTGTGTGATGGGCCACCACAGCACTGGCTTCTAGACTTTTACAGGGAAGCCAGTGAACAAATTACCTCGTCACCCAGAAAACAAAGAGCTCAGGAACTATTTTGGAAGTTCCTTCCAGTCTAAGACTATGGAACCCAGAATCTAGCAGGTGTGTTCCTGTGGATAGCAAAACTAAAGATATAAATATGAATAGGAAATTCTTTGCCACTTCTCCTGGGCAAGGTTATACTTTATGCCATCTACTGAGATAAACCAGACGAGTCAGTTTGCTTCTGTCAGTTGCTGTGTCACAGATGACATCTTCTCAAAATAATATTATCTCACAGCCAAGAAATAGCGCTTCGTTTACTGTGTTTGTCTATCCTGAAAATAAATGGGCTTACGCTTCATAGTGGTTAAGATACTCTACACACAACTAGTACCCATAGATCTTTTCTCACTGATAGGAAAAAAAAAAAAAGCATTAAACACCTTTCAGAGAGTACATCTGAAACATTTACGTATTTTCCTGATTTAGGCAAATATAATATTGAAAGTTACCTGTATGTGGGCATTTTTTTCTACACTCATAAATGCAAATCAAATTTTGCCGTTAGCTGTGGCCAACATTCCTTCCAGGACAAAAGCTTACATTAGGCCAGGTGCGGTGGTGCACGCCTGTAATCCCAGCACTTTGGGAGGCCGAGGTGGGTGGATCATGAGGTCAGGAGATCGAGACCATCCTGGCTAACACGGTGAAACCCCGTCTCTACTAAAAATACAAAAAAAATTAGCCAGGCGTGGTGGCAGGCACCTGTAGTCCCAGCTACTGGGGAGGCTGAGGCAGGAGAATGGCGTGAACCCAGGAGGCGGAGCTTGCAGTGAGCCGAGATCGTGCCACTGCACTCCAGCCCGGGCGACAGAGTGAGACTCCGTCTCAAAAAATAAATAAATAAATAAATTTAAAATAAATTTTAAAAAACTTACATTAAAGGTGTCACTTATTTGCATGATGCCGAGATTTGGAGTTTAAAGAAAAACCTTATAAAGACTGTAATGTCAGAGTTGCTACTAGTTCACATAAGCAATAAAAAGTTTTGTAAATGTGTAATTCTTAACATTTAAAAATATGTAGGAGTGTGCGTGTGTGTGTATGCACGCGCACATTCATGCTTCTCAACACCCATGACCTAGTGGAATGGAGTGTTATTAAATAAGTTAATCAGTATTTTGTTGAAATCTCAGCAGATAATTGGTACTACACGTTGACACATTAATTCAGTTTCCCTTATCAACCACCCCCATCATTTATTGTTTTGAGTATGTTTGATGGAAAACTTAGTCTTCCTCTTTTTTTTTAACTCGATTGTTTTTTTCTTTTAAAATAAAGTCAATTTTAATTTTAAGTGTCTTTAAAAGTCCATCTATTATCAAGACTTTGACACAGTGTCTTGAAATACAGCTTGCCCTAAACTTAATCTATGCTTCTGGCTAGGTGTTTCTATAACAAATATCAGGGCACCTGGTTCTTAACCTTCTCATTTATACTGTGTTGACAGAAATAGATGCAAATACCTTTTTAAAAATGCTCCTGGTTTAATAAGCATCCTTCAAATACAGTTAAGTTTAAATGCCCTGCTCCTGTTCTCAGTCCTTCAGACATCAATATGGCAGGCAGAATCCATAAGTCAATGGAAACTCTTAGCCATAGAGGGCTGCAGAGATTAATTTCAACACCTTGAAATGCATCTGGAAGCAAAGATTTCATTTTATGTTGAAGGTGTTAATTATATTTGATATTTTTAAAAGTAAAATCTGTTTTTGAGAAAGCATCTGCTACCCAGAAACATTATGAGCCACGAAAGAAATTTCACTGAAGTCTCAAGATACTTTCTGTGGATGATAGAATCAGTTTTCAAATGATAGTCCATGCTGTCTTTTAATGCTGACACACACTGGGAGTCTTATTCTTCTATTGACTATTGACCCAACTGCCTTTCTTTTTCAGTGGAAAATTTGGGACTATTTAATATTAGATCTTATGTTTAACAATGAAGAGAGTATATTATAAACCACTGACTTGAACATGTTTCATTTTAAAATTTGAATTGTGATACAGACAACTAATGCTCCTACCCTATGCCCTCTCTTCAAAGCTATTCATTAAAATATAACTGGGGAAGTTTGAAAAACATGCGAGCAATTCTACATGCTGCTCGAAGATACAGACATGTGTAATTAAAGTACAGTATTACAGAAAACCTGGGAATTAACCAAACTTACAATAATGGTTATGTCAGAGGGGCCATGGTAGAGATAAAAAAGGACATAGAAGTAGGGAAAGGTGCATTCGTTGCATGATGAGAAGTCTGTTTCTTAAACTGAGTCGTGATACACAAAGGCTTCTTGCCACTCTTTGTGACATTTCATGTGTCTTCAGTGTATTTATTGCATATACCTTTTGATAGGAGATATAAATACTTTGGGAAGCATGTTACTAGTTTTGCTATCAGGCTATCCTTAACATTTCTTGGTTTTCTCAATTATTGATTGAGTCAGAAAACTGCTTGCCTCAGACAGTGATACAAACTACTCTACTGCCAGTGTTGCTTGAGAAGACTTTCCTCTGCTTAACAGGAGCCAGGGGCTTCACCTTAACCCTCATGCTGTGGAGAAAGTCAGACTCAACTGGCCACAGGTTCCTGTTTCTTGGGGCTGCTAATCACCATTTCTAACAGATGCCTGTGGCATTGCAAACACAAGATGGAAAACTATAGCTCTAAACTCCCTTCTGAAGGGCAAGGAAAGGAAGATGAAGGCAGATGTTAAATGAGCCCAGTCTTTCTCATCTCAAAAAATTCAGAGCTGCCTGTTAGAGCACAAGAGCTCTCAGAGCTCCCAACCACACTGCCCACTCCCCATAGTGTTGTCTCTCCCCTTTCCTCTTTAAGACGCAGGAGCGAATCGTGTTCTCTGTGCTTTCACTGCAATCTATCCCAGGGAAAGAGTTCTCCCGGGTATCTGTGGGATGCCCTCGCTGCATGTGAGGCACAAATGGCTTCAGGGACCAGGATCCTCACTCACTCTGCAGTCCATTTTTCTAAATTGGAATTTGCGATTGGTTTCTTCAGGTGTTCCACCATCATCTATCATTATCTGAGTTATTCCTTATCCTCTCCCAACCCCAAGGAGAGGATCCTAATTGTTTTTATAAACTGACAGAAGGAATTGGTGATTCTTGGAAGATAATTTTAAATGGTTATATTACTTTCCTATTAGTTACTGCATTTAAATAGCAGGTCTAAGGTGGGGTGCGAGAAGATGTGACCCCTAGGAATATTGGTATGACCTTTCTCAAGCAATTTGAAGTCCTTTAGATCTGAAAATTTAATGTCTTCAATATCATTTCACAGATGAGAAAATTAAGGCACATATAGTGACATATTTAGGAGCTGAAATGTGTTACAGAAACAAAGTTTTTTTGTAAAGCCTTTCCCTACATGGGATGTTATCATTGTCACCTATGTGCCTTTCAGGAAGCACCAAGTGCAGTATGCGTGACTCAGTTGGACCCCTAGTTCCCTTCTATTTCTCTCTCCAGCTGGCAGGAGACAGCAAAGGACAGTGGAGGTGGTTATTTTGTGGCCCACATTTCTGCCATTAAAAGGGACATAAGAGACTATGTAGTGTGGCCAATTTTCTTTTTTTTGAGAGGGAGTCTGGCTCTGTCGCCCAGGCTGGAGTGCAGTGGCACCACCTCGGCTCACTGCAAGCTTCACCTCCCGGGTTCACGCCATTCTCCTGCCTCAGCCTCCCGAGTAGCTGGGACTACAGGTGCCCACCACCACGCCCGGCTAATTTTTTTGTATTTTTAGTAGAGACGGGGTTTCACCATGTTAGCCAGGGTGGTCTCAATCTCCTGACCTCGTGATCCACCTGTCTCGGCCTCCCAAAGTGCTGGAATTACAGGTGTAAGCCACCATGCCCGGAGTATGGCCATTATTTTAAGTGTTTTTATTATTGCTCTGGTTCTCCCTTTAGGGAGGCATTCAGTGAGTATACCCCATCTGTCACAGGCCCCCACCACTCCCTGTGGTCTTACACTCTGCTGAATTCATACATTTAGGTAACTTCCCTGGCCCTCCTGAGAAGCACTTATTTTTGTAACCTCCTGTATTTGAGATGTAGGAAACTGGGGCCTGAGGAGAAGTTGACTTGCCTTGGGTCCCACAGTGGTACAGGCAGATCTAGAACTCAGATTTTCCAGGGCTCTTTCAGTAGGCTGTGGTTGAGCAGTAGTCAAGACCACCTCTTCAAGAAGGGAAAAACATTTGTCTTCTCTTTCTCCTCTTTCTTCCTTCTGCCTCTCACTGTAAGAAGAAACGTGTTAATAAGTTGCTAATACCTTACTTTAGGTGTATTTCATGTTACACCAGCCAGTGCTTGTATTCTCATTGACCATAAGGAGAGGAATGCAGAATTGATTTCTGTACTAAAAGTTCAGACTCTGTGGCACTTGTGATATTTCTGGACAACTGACTCTTCTCTGTTGCTTTTCGAATCATACAATGGCAAAGCTGCTCACCCATGTGTGTATAAAGCTGACCCTTCATCAGAAAGGCAGCCCCCAGTGTCTCCCCACACAGGGCAGAAGAGCAGAGGGAGCAGGTGGCAATGTGGCAGCACCTTGAACTGTGCATCACTGGGCCTGCTCCCCCTCATCCCAAAGCAATAACCCAGAAATTACATCCTGAGACTTACTTCCTCAGAAAGAAAAGGAAGGGGAGGGATAACTTAAAAAGGAGAAACTTCTAATATGGTATTAGACTGTAATTCATAGGGAAATTTATGCCTGAGATATGAATTTCTGAAAATAAGGGGCTTTTTTGGAAGGGAAACACTGACACATCCTTAATTATAGAGTAATAAATACCAATGGTATATTATCTTTCGATATTTCCTTACACAGATATCAAAGCATGCAGCTGTTTTTGAAAACTGATAATCAAGTACAATATAAGTATATTACATCTTGCACTTACAACACACCCTTCAACTAAGCAGCATCATGGAGCACTTAACGGTGAGAAACAGAGCTGCTCATAGTAGAAACCTAACTGAACAAATTAGCTTTGAATTGTAACTTAAGAATCGTAGTCAAACCAAAGCGTCTGTCCTTGCCAGGAAAGGCATTCCAAAGGCAGAGAGCATGCCAAGTAAAAAGCCTTTGCTTCAGGATTATGGAGACAGTTCTGAAAAGCCAGCATAACTTAATGATCAATCAGAAAAATATAGAGCAGTAACTACACAACTGAAGGATGCATAAAAATTGTACAAAGCGTTAATAGTGGAATGGGGAGGTAGGATGGGATTTTACGAGCAAGTATTAAGCTCTTGGAAAGCTTCATTTGTTGCCCTCAATCCACACAGCAGAAGGAAAGAGAAAGAGACAAACATGGTCAAAGAAAAGTATGTGGACAAATGTGGGGGGTAGAAAAGGAAATGAAGGTTAAGCAAGGCCAATATAATTCAGAATAAAAGGGAGGGAGGGAAGTATAAGGAGCCAGCTGTAATTACTGAATGTTACATTAAGAAGAGCTGAAATTGAGAGGGGGAGGTCTTGAGTATTTTACTAAGTGGATTAATGTCCTCTTCCTCGGGTGTCTGAAGTTGCAGATTTTAATTTATTTGGTGCAGGGATTTATTACAGAATTCTTAATGGGTGGGGAGATAAACAGGGACAATTATAAGCTCTTAAGAAGTAGAAAAGAGGACCATATAATACTTTGTATAAATTTAACTGTAATAAACAGGGTTTCAAGCTATGGACAAAGGTAGTCAAAAAAAGCATTTAGTCCATGATATAGGACTAAAAGGGAAATAAGAGGTGTGTCCAAAAAACTTAAAGACCAAAACAAAGAAAGAAAAACCCACATAGATGTGTGATGCCAAGGATTTTGAATGACTTGGGAGCTAGTTTTATTGCTGCTCTCCTTTCTCCACCCATTTAAAAAAATAAATCATAACTCTGGCATTTAAAAACCTACTCATGAACATCATTTATTAATATAAACAATCCTGTGCTATTCTTTGGTGGGTGGTAAGAACATGAATTAACAACAACTGGACTAAAACGATGGCAACAGGATGATCCACTCAAACACTGGAAAGCTGTAAGAAAAAGAAAAACTCCTAATCTGCTCTTTCACCTTACTTATTTTACAGAAGGAGAAAGCCAAAAAGGGGAGAGCATGTGGCTGAACCACAGAAAGACTAGATGCCTAAAGGAAAAATTTTAAAAGTTTTCCTAAATAGGTATTAGAAGGGGAAGGGGGATGTAAAGCTTGTGTGATTTACATCATTTTGTTAATCTGCTAATCTACTTCCCTGGAAGGTGAGAAAGAGTGTTGTCTGCCTTCTGCAATTGAAGAGACTAGGGCAGAAACTTAATTATGTTCTTATCCCTGTGTATACCTGGCTGTCATCTGGGTGGCAACTAGTCCACAAACTATTGGTTCAGGCATTTGCCTGCAATAATGTTAGCCATCATTTAAATTGTTAAATATGGATCAGAAGATCTCTAAGAATTACTGATATGCAGCTATTAATACTGGATGTAAATAATATTATTTGGGGTGTGGGTAAATCATTTGACTGGAACCATATTTAAAAAAAGGACTTGGAAATTTTATTTTTGAAATGCTGTTGGGGAGATGGCATTGATGAAAAAAATAATTGAAAATGGAAAAAAACATCATCTACAAAGAGTAAGATGGGTAAAAATGACTAAGCAAAGAAGCCTTGTCACCTTCGACCTGATGCTTCATTGTATCAGAAGAAAGTAAACAGATTGCTAACAAAGAGACAACCCCTTCTAATTTCCAAAACAGGCCCAGCAACAAGAGGGAGAAAGTAGAGAAGAGTGCACTGCGTGGTGGCTCAGGGTGATCACTCAGGCTTTGAGTGTTAAAAATGAGGGCACAGACCTAGAGGTTTTTAATGGTCCGCGGGTGGACTTCAGATTCTGAACACTCCTCCACCTTCTATGGAGAATTCGGGACACGGTGGAGTTTAACCAGTATCTTAAATCCCAGGGACAGGGTGGAGATTGCTTTGTGATCCTGATTAATTAAAAGGAAAGAAATCAAAGCAGACATCTCTCCTTTTTCCATTTGAGCCGCAGAGCCATGGAGGGGAACTTGTGCTCTCTGGTGCTTGCAGCTATGTTCCCTGGCTTTCATCGGCTTGGCTTTTCCCCTTGTATTTCTAATGCTGTGATACCAGGCCAGTAAAGTAGACTCTACAAAATTGCAAAACAAAATTGTGTGTATTAGAATTTTACTGAAGATAATTGCAACACTTTAAGCACAGAATTTTTAACTTAAAATGTATGAGTAATGAAGTTTTAGAAGCAAAATGTGCTCAAGCGGAGTATTTGTAGTCCCTTTTTTGTAAGAGGTTCCCCAGACTTCTGGGTGCATCAGCAAACTGTCCTACACGATGGAGCGTGCAGCTGCAATTTGGCCCCGGGCACCACCTATCCAGAGTTACTACCTAATGCATTTTACATTTGCACACATTGTCAAGGGGTGGGGGACAGCTAAGAAGGGGCCTCCCCCCCACCCCCCAGCGTTCTGTTTCCTTTTGTCGCGGCCGTCAGCTGACACGTGGAAAATGTGGTGTACGGTTTTGTTTGCCTTTTATCTGTAATTAAGGATCCCTTGTCTGGAGCTTGCTACCTCTTTTCTTTCTGCCTCCCTGCCGCTCGGGTCTTCCGCCCTCGGTCAGGTCTGGCCTGGCGCACCGCAGCCTGGGGACTCGGGGTCGCCGGGCGGAGAAGCAGGCAGTGGGGAGGCAGGGGGCGCAGGGACCTCCGCGGAGCCCGGCGCTCGCCTGCCGAGAGAGCGCACGCCCCGGCACGCCGGCCCCGGCTCGCCCGAGCCCCCGACCAGCTAGTGCCTTGCGTCGGGGCAGCTGCGCCCGCGTTGCCCAGAGCGGGTCGCCTTGCCGCGCGTCCGTTCCCTCCACACCGCGGCGCCGGAGCGGCCAGCGAGCCCGAGCTCCGGTCTGCGGCGGCGCCCGCCCTCGACGCCTAGCTCAGTCTCGTCCAGAGCGGTGGGGGGAGTTTTCTGCACCTTTCAGGCGCGGGAACATGCCGAGGGACGGGGGAGGACGTTGAGGTCACGAAGTCATCACCCACTCCTCTCGGCTGCGTGGGCGCTGCGGGAGCGCAGAGCCGGAGCACGAGGGGCTCGTCCCAGGGCGCGGGCCCCGCCAGCCCCCGGCGCTCCCACCCGCGCGCACTCCCTCGCACACCCGCGCTGGCACGCGCACCCTGGCGCGCGAACTCCCTGCCACGCGCGCGCTGTCACGCACACACACCGGCACGCACCCGCCACGCTCGCGCCGACACTCCCAGGCTGGCACACGCACACGCGGTGGGGACCCACCCCTGCCCGGGTTTGGCTGCGCCGGGCTCGCGTGCTCTCTCTCGGGCACCCCCGGGAAGGGAGCGCAGCTCGGTGGGCCGGCACCCTGTGCTTTATGCGTCTGAGGATTTCACTGAACTCGGTTCCCTGAGTCGGCCAGGCTCAGTCCTCAGCGAGGGAATACGATGAAGACGCACTAAGCAAAACCAGAAACACCGATGCCTACTACCTTTTCAAAAAAACATAACTTGCCCTCAGCAATCCCGGGAAGGGGAGTGGGGATGGGCACGGAGACTCTCCGAAAGGGATTTTATCTACACAGTTTAGAATAACTCCTGTCTCTGGTATGTTCGGATATGTGATTTAAATCTCACCCCCCGGACGCTTTCTTTTTCACTTCACACCTGTATATTGAAATACAAACCTCATTTCTCCTCCTCACCACCAACTGGTTATTTAGGAGGAGTGGAGAAGAGGAGTTAAGCAATATTGGGGCAGGAGAATATTTAGAAGCATTACATTGATTTGTCACTCATTTGCTCTGATTAGGTTTTTGAAAACTTGTGAAGATATTCCTATTTTGAAGCTTGTATTTTGTTAAAAGCCTCCCTCACACTGCCGTGATTTATCATTATTTATCTGAGTATACACATGTATGTATAGGAGAAAAGGAATGCTGATCCTTCCTGATTTCAGCAGTGCCGTTTTCCTTTCTATCCATGTGGTTTTAGCATAATTTTCTCCCTCTTTCTCACCAATAGAGATATTATAGTACGCAAAAGCAGGGCACACCTGTGACCAAATACAAGCAACATTAGCCTGGAGTGTTTGCGAATACTCCTTGTCATCTGTCGCTCAAGATTTCCCCCCTCAGATTTGAAATATTCCCCAAACTGGTTTAAAGGTGTGAGCGGGTGGGTTAACACGTGAGAGCAGTCCAAAAGTAAAGCGAGGTTGGGAGAGGGTGGCCTACGTAAACCTACTCTTGGAAGGCTGAACAAGAACGCATGGGAAGTGCATTAAGAAGAGACTGTAAACAATGATAATCAGGGCTTTCAAAAATCATAAAACGGATTGAAATATCTGATTCATTATTTATTCATCACAGCGCAACTTTGCAAATCTGAGAATAGTGTTTGGAAACCAAGTGCCTTCTATTTAGTACATCAAATCAGCAGATGGGTCTCCCTTCCAAACTGCGGCTAAAGGGTTAAAGCTATAATTTTAGAAAAGAATCTTAGGAAATGACACTCAGATCTAATATATTTCCTTTTCTTTCTGGCAATAATATCCCCCAAAGAATAAATATATACTTATTGATATCATGATAATGTTTCTCATTCTGAGTACAAGTGTCAGACTGATTCCCGTTTGTGTAAGTGTTTTTAAAACTGCGAGGACACTTTCGCTACTCTGAAAGCTGACGAGCCAATGAAGGGGAGCTTCTTTTAACTCCATAATAGCAGGTTACATAGTGAATGAACACTGATGGTCAAATAGCCAATTATGGTATAAATATCCGTTGTTTACAGAGAGGTGTTAAATGAGCCTTGGAGTACAAGGGATTAGGCCGATCTATGCTACAATTTGTTCTTCAACCCATTATGTCTTCCCTTTAAAAGGCCAGTGCCATTGTAGGTAGTATGCACACAGAACATACTTCTCTATGTTGATTTTAGTTTGCTTTATTTCGATGCACACTGTTGTTTACTTTTTAAAATTTAAATAAATGTCAGCATTGTATAATTTCTATGTTAACAAAGCAGTGAGCAAAATCCCTTGTATGTTTATAAAATATTATTGTTTAATTCACATAGTTTAGAAATTCCAAATGTTGAGAATAGGAAGGAGGCCAAATACCATCTGTTTATAACTATGATGCATCGTAATATGTGTACTTTTAAAAGGAGTTTGGTCAATCATGCCACTATTTTATCTGCTCGGAATATGTTGGAGATTTAAAATGTAATTTACAGGATTACTTTTAGTGCGTTGCATCCAACTGTGAGTTGTAAAGAAATCGGTCTCTTCTGTTTTTCTCAAATTAATCATGTAACAGCCCCAATTAATGGGGGCTGTTAAACGTGTCGCTTTTTGCTTAGCTCCAGAATTCTTCTAACTTTGGCTCAGTCCACCTTCTTGATGCTGATAAAAACTCCAAGGACAAATGAAACAAAACACTCCTAGCTGTGTCTTTCTGCCAGGAGATAGTCACTAAGAATGGGAGGCAGGATATGGTAGCTAATAATTAGCTAACATCAGCCCTGAGAAATTACCTGTGAAATACCCTTTGGTACTGAATTGAAAAACATCTGACACTCCCTGTTTTAAAATAGTATTTTCTTGTCCCTGAGACTTCTGATTTAACTTACCTTTTATTTCAAAGGCATCTAATTGCATACCATGTAACAAAGGGAGTATACTTACTTGCAATAGATGAACAGGTTTTTGTTTTTGTTTTTAGTTACAAACTCAAGTTATTCAGTTAGGAACTCTCCCTTGCTTTGCAAATCAGGGAATCTCAGCAACTGGGCCTTCTATTCCAGGCAGCCATAGTTTTAAATCCAGAGGTGGTTTTAGAGTGTCACACCATGGGGTCTCTTTTTCAAGAAGGAGGAAGTGAAGATGAGCTCAGATGTCTTGAAAAAGGTTTGAAAGCTGTGATAAAAACATTTATTAGCAAACGATGGTTGCTTGATTGATTTTTTAACAAGGTAGAATCAGTAAAAAGCTACATCTTGAAATGCTTTTATAAACACATGCAGAAATATGAAAACAAACTCCCAATAAACTGGGCATGTTCTGGATGTTTTACTTCTCAGTTGAGTGTTCAATGAAAAAATGGTGCTGTATAAAGTGGTTTCTCTGTACTATTTAGCAATATCTGTTTTCTCAAACATTTTAGTTTTAGCAGCTTCATCTAAAATTGTACCAACCTAGATTATGTACTCATACATAATTAAGAACATTAAGAATACCTTCTCTAAGTAAACAAACTGACCCATTATACTTTTTTTTTCAATCTAAATGTTATATTTTGAAAGTCTATTTGTTTTCTTTCTGGTCAGATTTTTTTCCCCAAAAAATGAATCCATTGGCTTTTTATGTTATCAAGATATGCTTAAGCTTGTTTTTCTTTGGGTTACAGTAAGAAAATGCCAGACTCCTTTTTCCTACATAATTGCTCAAGTGTGTACAGAGTATAAGAGCGAATCCAAAAAATAATAATAATGTTAGGGGTAAAGAGGAAGGAGATTGGAAAAAGTGGA
Organism: Gorilla gorilla gorilla; assembly: GCF_029281585.2. NCBI lineage: Eukaryota > Metazoa > Chordata > Mammalia > Primates > Hominidae > Gorilla > Gorilla gorilla. Next base: position 46,441,429 of record NC_073235.2, on the reverse strand, counting down.
GGGGGAAGGGAGGTAAGAATAGCAGAAGATAGAACTGGGATAAAAGAGGTTTATCAGACAAAGCTTTTCAAATTGCTTGGAGGAGATAAGACATAATCATTACAAGCATCATCATTTCCAAATAAAACCTAGATTTTTGCATTCAGATATTAAACAACTAGGGGAAACTTTTAAGTAAACCTTTGTGATACATGTGAACTAGTTTTTTTATTCAAGCCCAGCATTCTTAAGTGAAGCAAGTACTAAAAGATATCCATATTCCCATCGTGGGAGACAGAGAAGTAGAGGCATTTTCTGTGTTTAAGGCATTTACAATATAGAAATAAGCCATAAATACATAAAATGAACAAGACTATGTATAATGCACTCTTATATTTTGCCTATTGTAAGTGCAAAAATAATGATGTTTTTAAATGGAGGAATTATTCAGACATGCTTTCCTACTGATACTTTATCTAGCAGTTCATTTCTAGGCAAGTTAAACAAGGCTTAAAATGAATAAACTCTTCGGAACTCCTCTAGTCTAATAAATTGCAGTAGATAATCAAGATTGAAATTGGCGTGTAGGTGTGCATATCATGTTCCCTTTAGAACTGACTTAGAGCCATAGCAGTGACCCACAGTGTGCACATAAGTCATTGCTATAGTCACGTTATCTTGACAGCCAAATCATTTTATAAAATATACTTTAATAAGTTACCATTGAGCCCTGAAGTAAAACCATATAACTTAACCATTACTGAGTGGCCATTTATAGGTATTATATTTAAATCGGATAAAAGATAAAAGAAAGGAATTAAGAATAAGAAAAATGTATGGGAAACTATTTGCTTCTTGCGATTAATCTAAAGCATGCCAGAAGTATCTTTTCATTTTGCTTTTTATGAAGAATTATTGACCCTAAGAAAAGTCATTTGAGGACTGCAAGTAAACAAACAATAAAAACAACAACAACAAAAATATTGCTTTTTTAGGAGAGAATACAGAAATAGTAAACTCATGCATTTTAAACATTAAGAAGAAAAGACATAAAATTTAATACACACAATAAATAATAAATATTCTTCAGTTTCATCTGATGGCTAATGAAGGGAAAAGCTCATGGAAAATTTGGAAGGAGAGATGAATGTAACAAGGTAATTAACTCTTTGCTCCTTTAGCCATAGAAAAGAGAGAGTAGAGTAAGATTTCTTTTAAGTTTAGATCTGCAGCAACCACAGAGATCAAATCGGCCTCTACAAAATAAATAAAAGGATTCCCACTAGCTCTCCAACTCAAGCTCCAGTCTCATTGTTGGCCTCCCACCCCCCCAACCTTGGGGCCCCAAAAATCTCAGGCCCTGGAGTCTTTGCTCTTTGATGGAATTCTTGCCTCTACTCAGAGATCAGCAGCAGCTGCGTTCTTGCCTTGTTCTCTTGGACCTTCTACTGATGGAATCTGCCATCTGGTATTCACTCTATTATACTTGGGTAGCTCTTTATAATTTAAGAAGCGCTTCTTCATCTGTCCTCTGATTTAGTCTTTAGAATGCCCTTGTGACATAGATAAACCATAGCTTTTGTCACAAATGTCAGAAGGAGCAATTCAAAATCATACTGCTAGGACATTGCAGAACTGGGACTGCAGGTGATAGCACATGGCACCTAGTGTGCTCCTTCCCGTTAGACTGGGTTTCATACTTTGCTCTTCATTTGGATTGTGAGTATGTGAATACATTACAATTACCATCTTTGTACTGGGTGGGGAGAAGAAGGAAAAGAGGAGGAGCTGAAGGGAAAAAGAAAGGAAAGAAAATAAATCTCTTCGGGCTTTTCTGTGAAGTGGAGAAGGATAAGTCTTAAGTTTTTAAATAACTCCCTCTCTGCTTACCAAGATTAGTCAGGAGGGAAGCACTTCCTAAAATTTGTAACCAGTAAAGGAAAAATGAATTCCAAAGCTATCATGGAGCAGTGTGCTTTAACAGATAGAAATCTGAAGTCGATAATCCATTGCCAGAGCTCCTTAATGGATTCTGGGATATGCATGAGTTGGCCACAGGCTGGATTTGGAATAAAAGGTGAAGAACAACTCTGCTTAAGAAATGAATAGGAATTTGGGAAGACTGAAGAAAAAAAACCTTGTAGAGAGGAAAAGAAAATGGTCACAGAATAGAAGGACATAAGCAAGGACTTAAAAGTAACATATCCAGCAGCAACCTGTAGTGGGATAGAATGGATTATTACATTCTTTTTATTCAAGGGATGGATTACACTCTGTTTTAAGCACGTGGCCCAATGGCATCTCTACCTGTAATCCCAAGCTTCCACTGAAAGCCAGCTACACTAAAACTGGCTTGCTTTAGTTCCACATTTGGGGAATGAAGGTACAGGGAGGGTGGACAAAGGTGACACCGTGGAAGAAATTATTTAAAATAAAGACAAGGCCAGGTGTGGTGGCTGACTCTTGTAATCCCAGCACTTTGAGAGGCCGGGGTGGGAGGATCACTTGAGGCCAGAAGTTTGAGACCAGCCTGGGCAACATAGTGAGACCCTATCTGTACGAAAATCTTTACAAATTAGCTGTGGTGGCACGTGCCTGTCATTCCAGCTCCTTGGGAGGCTGAAGTGGGAGGATCACTTGAGTCCAGGAATTCAAGATTGCATTGAGCTATGATTGCACCACTGCATTCTAGCCAAGACAACAGAGCAAGACCCTATCTCTAAAAAATGAAATATACTAAAGACAGAGAATGTTATGGAAGTGGAAAATAGGGACAGGAGATACTTAGGAGAAATGGAAGCCCTCTGAGGATGAACGCTAAGACACAAGGAAACCCATAATGCAGGAGGTCTTGGAGAAAACCAGGCAGCTGATTGTTGATGTTGTGGACACTTGGACATTTTTGGCTATTCAGTATCTACCTATCCTTCTGTCAGAATCTGAAATTCTATGTGAGGAAATAATTATTTCTTTTTATTTTTTTGAGACGGAGTCTCGCTCTGTTGCCCAGACTGGAGTGCAGTGGCGCGATCTCAGCTCACTGCAAGCTCCGCCTCCTGGGTTCACGCCATTCTCCTGCCTCAGCCTCCCGAGTAGCTGGGACTACAGGCGCCCGCAACCGCGCCTAATTTTTTGTATTTTTTGTAGTTTTTTGTAATTTTGTATAATTTTTGTATTTTTAATAGAGACGGGGTTTCACCGTGTTAGCCAGGATGGTCTTGATCTCCTGACCTCGTGATCCACCCCCCTCGGCCTCCCAAAGTGCTGGGATTACAGGCATGAGCCACCACGCCTGGCCCCGGAAATAATTATTTCTGATATTATCAATCCTGGAAATGGAATCTCGCCTTGAAGAGAGGAACAAAAAGATAACGTCTGTATTCCAGTCCTTCCTGCGTGGAGGAACCCACTCAGACTATTTCCACCAAAAGATGGCGGGTGGGGTCTGTTTCCTAACCTCCGCAGCTGCTGGGGTTTCTACGAGTCCCAAGCTTAAAAGTCCAGCCTCCCTCCCTTTGATATTGTTCTCTATCCACTAGGATTCTGTCAGGTGCAGAAAACCGAAGGCCCTGGCTCAACTGACTTGTTCAGCAAGGAAAAATTATTTCAGATAGCAAGAAGGGTGGATGTAGAGTGGCTACATCTTTCCACTCTCCCATCCTGACATGTTAGCCTTTCTTCAGCTGACCCCTTATGGTCACAAGAAGGCTGCAGCAGTGCAGCCATCACATCCTCACCATGTGTCTATTTCCAGATGCAGGAGAGGGTTTTTTTGTTTTTGTTTTTGTTTTCTTGTCTCTCTTTCTGCAGTCAAGAAGAGTTTGTCAGAAACCCACTAAGAGAATCCCCCACATAACCTCATTGCATCATATATGCATAAACTGGCAGGGGGAATGGGAATTGGATCTATCAATTAGACCCTAACCCTGAGCCATATAGGAGTGAGGGATGAATAGACCATTAAAAAAATTAGAATGAAGTACACAAAGACAAAAGAGAGGAAATGACTATTTGGTAGCTAATCCATACTGCAACTTCTCCCAATAAATACATTCGTGTCTAGTTTAGTCAGATTGAGTTTTTGTTGTTTGCAAATAATCCAGATTAATATCCTCAATTATAGCTACAACTGAGATAACTGACATTACTGAGATTATTTAAATTTTAGATAACTTTTGATAAATAGAGATATAATTTGCTTTTACTGTCAGTTATTTTTTACTTTTTTTATTTATTCATTTAATGTATGTGAAAAGATGACTTGGGTTTTACAAATATTATTTTTTACTCTTCTAGATGCGCAGCATATATTGGCCATAACAAATTTTTTCAGTAATAAGTTTCTAAATATGTTTAATGTCTTACTTTGACATTTATTCATGTGTCCCTTTTTTGTTCATTCTGTAATTCATATAGTCATTAACTTCTTCTTTGTTTATTCAAAAATTATTATTAGGAACCTGATATGTATGTGGAAGACATTGGATTAGAAAGAAAAAAATGTTAAAACATTTGTAGAACCTCAAATGAAGGTACATTTATTTTCACTTTGTAACATTTTTAAAAGAGGAGCAATGGGACAAAAAGGAGGAACCTGTGGATGTTCCCAGCCTTCTCTTCTTGCTAACAAATTTCCCTGCTTTGCCAGCTTGGTTTTCTCCATTCTTTTTGTTCTGAGGTGAGTCTTGCCTTGACAGACAAGTTCTTTTTGGGCTTTAGGGATGAGAATAGGGAGGAAAGGGAGAAAGAACAAAAGTTCAAAAGATTAAATTTGGAGGAGGAGGTTATCTTGACGTGAGAGTGGAATTTGAAGACAGATATAAAGGAGAAGCAGCAGCTGCTGCGTGTGAACCACTAGATGGGGGAGGCAGAGGGGGATTTTTAAGAATAGCTATGGACTCTGTGCCCTTCATAGTGTTCAAGAAAATAAATGAAGAACTTGAGTCACTTTGAAATTATTTTTAGTTGCTGCACTGTGGTGGGGTTTTTTTTTTATTTGTTGTTTTAATCATGATGTTGTTCATATGGGTTATTACTTTGTAGTATCCAGGGCTCTATTGAATTGCAAGTGACAGAAATTAACTCACACTATTCAGGCATTAAATTTGGCTTGTGTGCTGAAAAGTCCTAGGAGATGATCTTTGGGAATATGAGGACCCAGTGCTCAAGCACCATACTCTCTGTCCCTTTTTCTCTCACCCTTTCTGTCTCTCTCTCCCTTTCTCTCTGTCCATTTTTCTCTCTCTGTCCATTTTTCTCTCTCTCTCCCTTTCTCTCTCTCTCCATTTCTCTCCCTCTCTTTCTCTCTCCTTTTCTCTCGCTCCCTTTTTTTCTCTCTCTCTCTTTCTCTCTCTCTCCCCTTCTCCCCCGCTACTTTCCCTCCCTCTCCCTCCCTCCTTCTCTCTCCTTTCTCCCCTCTATATTGATTTCTTTCTCTAGAAGGCTATGTTGATGTGGTAGGAAAGTTAACTTGTGTGTGTTACCTATGATTCTTACAGCCTCAGAAAAGAGAAACTCCCACATCCAGCATCCAAATCAGACCCTGGCAAAAGGGCATTTATTCACCCTGCTTGGGTCACTTTTTTACACTTGTGGTGGGGGATTAGGGAAACTAAGGAAGACATAATTTCAGATGACCACTTCAGTGTTACATTGGAATGGATCCTTCAATCCAGGTTAAAAGAAACTTTCCAGCTGTAGGCAGAGGAATAAGTTGTGCTGTAGTTCACATTGTATCTCTTGTTAAGCAAGTCTCTCTTCTTCACTGAGTTATTTCCACTACTATCACCATATGGGGTTGAATTTTAACTTAAATATAGATCTGTAGTGGTCTTTCTAAATGTCTTCCAAAGGACTAGACTCCAAGGTAGCTTTGAAATGAAAGTTATTGGATATGCAGAAAAAAGAACATGGGAATAGAGCTGCAAACAAAGTCACAGTAAGTGAAGCAAATATTCTCCCCTTGGAAAAATGATGGACTTAAACTTAAACCTCATCTAGAAACACTCAAGTCCTTTGCAGACTTCCTAAGAAGGGAAGATGCTTAGTAGGAGATAAATCTTTTGTTAATGAGACACGCTCAAAATAATTCCCTGTTACATACCAAACAGTACAATTAGAGACATTAAAAAGAGATTGTAGAATTTCTAAGCTACAGAGGTTGGTATGACCACTTAGTGCATTGTGGACTATAGTTCAGGTGTCAAGTATCTGTTAAAAACTAGTTGTGGATTTCTGTGAAAAGTTTTTCATTTCCAAGGATAAGAGAGTCAGTTATGGCGGGGGCGGGGGGACGTGTCTGAGTTTAACCAGATTGGGAGTGCAGATAGAACCCTGGTATTATTTCATATGCCTAAAAAATACATATTGGTTCTGAGGTGTTAAAGAGGTCAAGGTCATAAGCCTTGGTTTGAGGAAGGACAGGTCACTAGGATGATGTGCATAACTGTTGATGATCAAAAGTGCCTAAGAAGATACTTGAAGCTCTATAAGACTTTGCTCAGACTATGGAAGAAAGTGGTATATCATATAGTAAACATAATTGAATAATCTATTGTAAGTAAACAAAATAAAAAACTGTGTACATACTGTTTACTATAGTTATAGTAGATTGATTGATTGTTCCTTATTCCTCCTTGTTCTAGAATTGTGCGTTTTACATTTATGGCCATTTCCATGTGACTTTGTGCTTCCTCTAGAGAAAGCATAGTACTTTCCCAATCCATTACGTCAGGCTTGACCATGGACTTGCTGTAACCTTTGGAACTGGGTTGAAGGACAGTGTTCGTGTTTCAAGCTGAGGCCTTAACAGGCACTGCAAGTCTCTTCAACTTCTGTCATCCATCATGATAATACCATAGCCTAGGTAGCCACTGGCCCATGGAAAATTTGAAGATACATGAACCCAACCTAAATCCAACTCAGCCTGGAGCCCAGAGCTGGGAACCTGAAGTTGAGTTTTGTATAAGCAAACTGCAGCATCTCACAGAGCTGTGAGGGAGGCATTAATGCTTGCTGTTTTAAGCTACTAAATGTTGGGGTGGTTTTTTATGCAGCATTATTGTAGCAATAGCTGACTGAGAGACTAGTATTTTTTCCCTCTCCCTGTAAGTGTTTTGAAATTGATGGTATATCTAACAATTCATAGCATTGTAGGATGAAGGAAATTCAGTAATTACATGGGTAATCATTTAATTAGAATTATGAGAAGTGGTATGAGAAGGGACAAAAAACACAAAACACAGAGACGTAACCCAATCTGAGAGTCAGGAAAGGTTTTTCTGAGGAAGTAACGTTGAAGCTGAGATCTAGCCTTTGGCTAAACAAGGTTGGAGGATGGGGAGCATTCTATCTGAAGGGAGCAGTTTTTGCAAAGCCCTTGAGGCAAAAAAAGAGCTCACTGTATACTGAGAAGTATCCGGAAAGCAGAGAGAAATCAGGCAAATGACAGAAGAGAAGTTGATGAGGCTCAGTTTCACTCTGTGTGATAGGCTGAACTGTGTCTTCCCATAGATTAACATGTTGAAGCCCTACCTCCTACACCTTGGAATATGACTGTTTGGAGATAAGGCCTGCAGAGAGGTAATTAAGGTAAAATGAGGTCACGTGGGTGAGCCTAAATTCAAGACTGGTATCTCTATAGGAAGAGGAGATTAGGACACCCAGAGGAAAGACCTTGTGAAGACACAGAGAGAAGACAGCCATTCAAAAGGAGAAAGGCCTCAGAAGACATCAGCCCTGCCAACACCTTGATCTTGGACTTCTAGCTTCCAGAACTATAAAAAATCAATTTGTTGTCTAAGGCACCCAGTCTGTAGTATTTTGTTAGGGAAGCTCTCAGAAACTAATAAACACAGTATGCCCGGGTCTAAGTATGGTGCCCATACATAGTAGAATGTGAATTGACCAGATTTAGATATCAGGAAGATTTCTCTGGCTGCAATAGAAATGGGTTGGAAAGGGGGAGCAGGAGGAGGTTGTCACAGTAGTCCAGGGGAACATGATGGTGTCTTAGACCACGGTGGGGCAGTGGAGATGGAGACAAGTGGATTGGTTGAAGATAGATACATTCAGTAGATAATGTATCTACCAACCAGGCTTGGTGATTGATTAGACAAGGAAGGTGAAGAGGCCGTTAAGATGACATTCTGGTTTGTAAAACAGGAAACATGGAGTAGGACTAGATTTGGGAAGAGGCTCACCAGTGTGTGGTTTGGGACAAATTGTGTTTGAAGCAACTTCCAGTTATAGGACTATAGTGGTCTAGATACCCTGAGTATTCTCCCACTACAAATGCTAGAATGCTAGATACCATAAAATAAATAATCTTAATAGCTGAATTTGGAAGAAAGAGAAATCATCAGGGTTGCCAAAAGGAAGAGAGAACTGAGAACCCAAACAGCTGTTGCATAAGCTCACATGACAGGAGTATGGCTGGTGTGGGCTTGGGAGGTTGTTATGGTCTCAGAAATCTAGAGGTTTTCAGCCGGGCGCAGTGGCTCATGCCTGTAATCCCAGCACTTTGGGAGGCCAAGGCTGGTGGATCATGAGGTCAGGAGATCAAGACCATCCTGGCTAACACGGTGAAACCCCGTCTCTACTAAAAATACAAAAAAAATTAACTGTGCGTGGTGGCGAGCGCCTGTAGTCCCAGCTACTCGGGAGGCTGAAGCAGGAGAATAGTGTGAACCCAGGAGGCAGAGTTTGCAGTGAGCTGAGATCACACCACTGCACTCCAGCCTGGGCTACACAGGCAGACTCCGTCTCAAAAAAAATAAAATAAATAAATCTAGAGGTTTTCATTCATTTTCAAACTCACAGAGACAGAAGACAAGGCCTTGGAAATTCTGGAGGGAGGTGGGGTGGGGTGTTGAGCCTGAACCTCTTATGTAAATCCAGGATCATTTAAGGGCTATCCCTTCAGTGAATTGGTAAGATTAAAATAATATATACACAAGCACAAAGAGAAAACAAGGAAGCTTGTCTATCTAGGTCTGGGTAGAGAGTGGAAAATAAGCCTCTCCAGAGAATTTGTAATCACAGACATGTACCTCCTACGAGCTCAGTGTCCAGATTTCATGCCCCGAAAAATCTCATGTTCAGATGTCAACATTTTCCCAGCAGAAGCAAATGGAGAACAAATCTGGTGTGATAAAACATCATCCCAGGCCACACATGATTCCTCCAGATGAAGCCTATTAAAGATGAGCTCACCATTCAAAATTACAAAACACACAGGGAAACAATCCACCTTGAGAGACTTAGAAAAGAGTAAAAACAGCAGAATCATACCCCCAAGGAATTTGAGATAATAGAACTACCAAAGGTGGATTATAAGATACCTAAAGTTTAAAATGATTAAAACTGAAGAGAAATAAAAAGTATTAATAAATAAGATGCAGATAGATTTGAAAAAGAATCAATTAGAAATTCTAGAAATGTAAAATAAAGCTTTTGAAGTACATTAAATGGTTTTAAGGGCATATTAGTTACAGCTTAGAGGAAATTCATAAACTAGAAAATAAATCTAAGGTTATTAAGGCATACATATATAAAGACATATATATACACACACACTACATGTACATATAAGGCATCTAGTCTATCCAATGTGTATATAAATTTCTTTCTAAATACATACATACACAGATATATACATAAAGGTTAGAATAAAGAAATTTCTGAATAGGAATTTCATAAAGACTCTGTAGAGGGAATTAGAGAAACTTTGCATATCAAATCAGATTACCTTTGAATGAATAAGATTGACAAGAGACTTCTTAATAGCAACATAATAGAAAAAATAAAATAACATCTGCAAAATGTTGAGAGAAAGTAGCTACCAATCAGCAGTTCTATATCTATATATATTTTATATCCTATGTATGTTATTCAAGAATTAGATCCAATACAAATATTTATTTCCAGATAATAAATGAGAAGCTATGATTCACAGAACTTTGTTGAAAACCAAGTCAGAATGTTCTTCAATAGAAAGAAATTGAATCCAGAAAAGAATAATGTAAAAGAAGCAATAGTGACAAAATAAAATAGCAAATATGTAGATAAATCTAAGCAAGTATTTCTGAATGAAAACAAAATGGAACATTTTTTAACTTTACAGTAGTTATTTCTGAGGAGAGGAAGGCAAAATTGGGCAGGTCAACCCTATGAGTAATGTTTTATTTCTTAAGTTGAAGGGTGAAACAGAGGCTATGATTCTATAAGTCTTTATTTCTTTTTGTCTTAAATATACCATAAGAAATTTAGAAATAAATAAATGGCTTTTTTTTTTAAAGTCCAGTGGATACAAAGGTCTGAAAGATAGTAACATTTAAGACAGGTAGGGAATAATCAGACTTTAAGTGTCTTTATATTCTTGTATAGTTTAGATGAAGGGTAGACATATTCATTAACTCTAAGCCTTACAAAGCTAGGGTAAAAGAACAGAAATAAAATATGTTATTTCCAAACAAGAAGAAATTAAGAAAAAAACTTAATTGGCCCCCAAATGAACAAGAAAGCAGGAAAACATAAGGGCAGCAAGTAGAAACACAAAATATAATGGTGAAGATAAGTCCAAATACACAAAGCATTACAATAAATTAAACACTCTAATGTTGCCAGCTAAAACAGATATTGAAAGATTGAATTTTAAAAATTCAGGTAAATGGTGTTTACTAAAGACACATCCAAACCTTAAGGGCATAGAAAGATTGGAAGCAAAATTCTAGGAAAAGAAAAACCAGCAAGTACTAACTGGAAAAGGAAAGTCTTACATTAATATTAGAAAAATAGACTTTAAGGCAAAAACCATTATTGAAGCATTGTTAAGAATAGCAGTGGCTAGTGCATAATTTAGAAAAGTATAAGTCACCTGAAAGGCATAGCAATTCTAAACTTGTATGCACCAAATAACATACATTCAAAATGTGTGACACAGAAATTGATCAAATTGTGAGGGAAAATTTAAAAATCTACAACCTTAGTGGAAAATTTTTAACACTCTTCTCTCACTAATTGGTAGGTCAAGCAGACAAAATCTTAGGATATAGAGGATTTGAACACACAAATTTTAAGTTTAATATGATGGATATATATTGAATCTTGAACCCAACAGTTTGAGAATATGAAAATTTTCAAGTACACTTGAAGCGTTTACCAAATTGACCACTATGATGGTTAATTTTAGGTGTCAACTTGACCAGATTAAGGGATACCCAGACAGCTGGTAAAGCATTATTTCTGAGTACATCTGTGAGGGCATTTACAGAAGTGATTAGTGTTTGAATCAGTGGATTGAATAGGAAAGATCTGCCCTTACTCAGTGTGGTGGACACCATCCAGTCAGCTGAGGGCCCAAATAGAACAAAAAGGCAGAGGAAAGCTGTATTAGTTTGTTTTTATGCTGCTGATAAAGGCTATACCCAAGACTGGGCAATTTACAAAAGAAAGAGTTTTAATGGACTTACAGTTCCACGTGGCTGGGGAGGCCTCATAATCATGGTGGAGGAGCAAGCCATATCTTACAAGGGATGGCAACAGGCAAAAAGAGAGAGAGCTTGTACAGAGAAACTCCTGTTTTTCAAACCATCAGATCTTGTGAGACTTACTATCATGAGAACAGCACAGGAAACACCCGCCCCCATGATTCAATTACCTCCCACCATGTTCCTCCCACAAAATGTGGAAATTGTGGGAGTTACAATTAAGATGAAATTTGGGTGGGGACAGAGACAAATCATATCATCCCACCCCTGGCCCTTCTCAAATCTCATGTCCTCACATTTCAAAACCAATCATGCCTTCTCAACAGTCCCCCAAAGTCTTAACTCATTTCAGCATTAACTCAAAAGTTCACAGTCCAAAGACTTATGTGAGACAAGACAAGTCCCTTCTGCCTATGTGCTTGTAAAATCAAAAGCAAGTTAATTACTTCCTAGATACAATGAGGGTAAAGGCATTGGGTAAATACAGCTGTTCCAAATGGGAGAAACTGGCTAAAACAAAAGAGCTACAGACACCATGCAAGTCCGATATCCAGCAGGACAGTCAAATCTTAAAGCTCCAAAATTACATCCTTTGACCCCACATCTCACATGCAGGTCACACTGATGCAGGAGGTGGGTTCCCAGGGTATTGGACAGCTCTGCCAGGTCCTTTGCAGGGTACAGCCTCCCTCACAGCTGCTTTCACGGCTGGCATTGAGTGTCTGTGGCTTTTCCAGGTGCACAGTGCAAGCTGTCAGTGGATCTACCATTCTGGGGTCTGAAGGATGGTGGCCCTCTTCTCACAGCTCCACTAGGCAGTGCCCCAGTAGGGTGTCTGCATGGGGGCTCTGACCCCACATTTCCCTCTGTACTGCCCTAGCAGAGGTTCTCCATGAAGACCCCACCCCTGCAGCAAACTTCTCTCTGGACATCCAGGCATTTCCATACATCCTCTGAAATCTAGGTGGAGGTTTCCAATACCCAATTCTTGACTTCTTGAGCACTATCAGGTTCAACACCACATGGAAGCTGCCAAGGATTATGGCTTATACCCTCTGAAGCTGCAGCCTGAGTTCTGTGGGGGCCCCTTTCAGCCATAGCTGGAGCAGCTGGGACACAGGGCACCAAGTCCCCAGGCTGCACACAACACAGGGACCCTGGGCCTCACCCATGAAACCACTTTTTCCTTCTAAGCCTCCAGGCCTGTGATGGGAGGGGCTGCTGTAAAGACCTCTGAAATGCTCTAGAGACATTTTCCCCATTGTCTTGGTCATTAATATTCAGCTCCTTATTACTTATGCAAATTTCTGCAGCTGGCTTGAATTTCTCCTCAGAAAATGATATTTTCTTTTCTATCACATAGGCTGCAAATTTTCTGAACTTTTGTGCTCTGCTTCCCTTCTAAAAGTGAATGCCTTTAACAGCACCCAAGTTGCTTCTTGAATGCTTTGCTGCTTAGAAATTTCCTCCACCAGATACCCTAAATCGTCTCACTCAAGTTCAAAGTTCCACAAATCTCTAGGGCAGGGGCAAAATACCACCAGTCTCTTTGCTAAAATATAACAAGGGTCACCTTTGCTCCAGTTCTCAACAAGTTCCTCATTTCCATCTGACACCACCTCAGCCTGGACTTTATTGTCCTTATTGCTATCAGCGTTTTGGGCAAAGCCATTTAATAAGTCTTTAGGAAGTTTTAAACTTTCCCACATTTTCCTGTCTTAGTTTCTGAGTCCTCCAAACTTCCAACTGCTGCCTGTTACCCAGTTTCAAAGTCACTTCAACATTTTTGGGTATCTTTTCAGTAGAACCCCACTCCTGGTACCAACTTATTGTATAAGTTTGTTTTCTTACTGCTGATAAGGACATACCTGAGACTAAGCAATTTACAAAAGAAAGATGTTTAATGGACTTACAGTTCCATGTCAATGGGGAGGCCTCATAATCATGGTGGAGGAGCAAGTCACATCTTACATGGATGGCAGCAGGCAAAGAGAGAGTGAGCTTGTGCCAGGAAAATACCATTTTTAAAACTATTAGATTTCATAAGACTTATTCACTATCATGAGAACAGCATGGGAAAGACCCACCCCCATGGTTCAATTACCTCCCACCAGGTTTCTCCCACAAAACATGAGAATTGTGGGAGTTACAATTCAAGATGAGACTGGGTGGGGACACAGCCAAACCATATCAAAAAGTGAACTCTTTTTCTTTCTCTGTCTTCTGGAGGTAGGATACCCTTCTTCTGCCCTGGGACACCAGAACTCCAGATTCTCTAGTCTTTGGACTCCAAGACTTACCTCAGTGGTTACCCGCTGCACCCAACAGGTTCTAAGGTCTTTGGCCTCAGACTGAGAGTTACACTATTGGCTTCCCTAATTCTTAGGCTTTTGGACTTGGACCAAGCCATACTACTGGCTTTCCTGGTTCTCCATCTTGCAATGGCCTATTATGGGTTTTCTCAACCTCCATAAGCACATAAGCCACTATCCCTAATATGTCCCCTCGCATATATCTATATCTCTTTCTGTGTGTGTGTGTGTGTGTGTGTGTGTGTGTGTGTGTATTCATTGGTTCTGTCTCTATGGAGAACCCTGACTAATACAATCACTAATTGGGCTTTAAAGAAAACCTCAACAAATATAAGAGGTGATCTGAATATTATTAATTTAGAAATTAGAAAGTAGATTTCAACACAATGTTACTAAATTAGAAATAAAAAACAAAAATCCTCAATATATTTGAAATGTAAAATATATATAAAGTAAGTTATGACTTGAAGAATTTCAGGAGATGAAAATATTAAATGGCAAAACTTGAGTGATATTCCTTCTACTTCCTGAAAAATTCAATCCTGAAGCCATTAGGTGGGATAGACCAAGATAGGAGGAGCTGCAGTGTCCAGAGGTGGTATCAGAGCCCATGGACAATAAGAACATCACTCTGGGATAGCAGGCATCCTCGCATGGGGAATCAGCCTTAACAGGGTGAGGAAATATTCACACAGGCAGTTGATGTGGTTGGGGAAGTCAGAGTCCAAACAGGGAGAGGGGGACATCTGTGTAGGGCAAGGGTTCATAGTGGGGATGGAGATAGATTGCATAAAGTGGGGTTGATTGCATAAGTAAATATCAGAAAAATTATGGAAGCTAGCCTTCTCACCAGTAGAGAAGGGATCTACATATATAGCAAGAGAGAAAACTAGAATGAACATGTGAAATTGCAGGTGTCAGCATGGACTCATGGTATTCAATATATAGAGATAGACATAGAAATTAATTTAGATGTAAATATGTGGTATACATACACATATACCTATCTGGGATAGGACCTGGAAGTAGCAACACTCCAACAGGAGCATGTACAGCACCCCCATCTTGGCTTTGAGGTACCATTTTACATAAAAGGAAATAGGACTTGGAGAAATGGCTGATTCTGGGCCTAGAGGAGAAAAAAAATTCAAGAAACCCTGGAACTTATTGTGCCAGAAGCAAGGAAGTATTTTTATAATGATAAAGATATGTCAAAAGGACTTAGAAGCCAACCTAAAAGGGTTCTTACTGACCAAATTGGCCGTAATTTGAGTGCCAAAATTGATACTGATAGTATCAGTAATAGTAACTTATGATATTAAGTAAAATATGAGGCCTTACAAACATAAATAAATGAGCAAATTAAAATGTAATGAGGAGTGAGATATTTACATAGTACTATGGTTTAAATGTATGTGTGCCTCCAAAATTCCTGTTAGAAACTAATACTCAGTTTGTAAGTATTAAGAAGTGATTATGTCATGAGGGCTCTGCCCTCAAGAATGGATTAGTGTTCTTATAAAAGAGGTTGAAGGAAGCCTAGTGAGTTTTTGCCTCTTTTTGCCCTTCTGCCTTCTGCCCTTGAGGACTTAGAAACAAGGTGCCATTTTGGAATTACAGAGCAGCTGTCATCAGACACCAAATCTGCCACCACCTCAGTCTTAGACTTCCCCGCCTCCAGAAATGGGAGACATAAATTTCTGTTGCTTGTAAGTTACCCAGTCTCCAGTGTTTTAGCAGCATGAACAGACTAAGACACATAGTTTCAAAGTACCTTCCCCCAAAGGGGGATAAAGGTAACTTTATGGTGGAAGAGCCTAGCAGATATCTCTTTCATGAAATGGTCAAAGTGAGTATCAGTTACTGAAAGCACTCATGACCTGGTAAAATGCATTGAGAAGAACACAGCATCACTGCTATGGTATTATAACCTGAATCTATTATAAAGAAACATCAGACAAACTTAACTGTGGGAAATTCTGTAAAGTAACTGAACTCATCCTCAAAAGCATTGAAGTCATAAAAGTCAACCACGGACTGAAGAATATTCTAGGCTGAAACAGACTAAAAGATATATTAGCTAAATGCATTGTGTGATTCTGAACTGGATCCTTTTATTTCAAAAAATATCATTGCATTAATTGGTGAACCTGGAATGTGGTCTGTAGACTAAGGATAATTGTATCCAAGTTCCTATCTGATTTTATTGGTTGTTTTGCAGATAATAAATTCTTATTAGTAGAAAACACACATGAAAGTGTTTGGGGGCTAATGAACCATGGGGTTAATTTACAAGGAAAAACAAAATATTTGTACTATACGTACAATTTTTTGTAAATTTTTATTGTTTCAAAATTTAAAGAAAACACCCAATAGCAAAATTTTATAATGCATGATGTGGTTTAAGTTGTACCAAGAGGTAAATGTACAGCCTTCACAATTTATAATTAAAAAGAAGAAAGATGAAAATTAGAGCTAGATGAGGTGGCATGTCCCACTCACTAGAAAGGCTGAGGAGGATTGCTTGAGCCTGGGCGGGAGTTCCAGGCAGTAGTGCACTATGATCACACCTGTGAATAGCCACTGCACTCCAGCCTAAACAACATAATGAGGCACTGTCTCAAAGAAAGAAAGGAAGGAAGCAAAGTAGTGAATTAACTGTTCTAGTCAATATGTTAGGGAAAAAATTGTAAACTCTTAAGAAAAGGAAATTAAAATGCCAAACAACAAAATTAATGAACTAGAAGACAAAGAAACAAGAGAGAGGATAAGTGATGACCTTTATTCACCTTTGGGCAGTAGCTAAGGCTTTCTTCTTTACCTGTGTAAAAAATGGATGCTACAGCAGAAAGAGGAAAAAAGAATCAGTTCTCAGCTTTTTGAATTTCAAGCCCCTTGGCATTTGTGTATTACATGGGAAGACCCTAAAGATCTCAAGACATGACATTAATTTCATGGACAAAAGAAGGAAAGCACAGAGAACAGAGCTTTGATGTTGGTGGCATCTCCGTGAAGGGACTTTGTGCCCTGACCCTCTCACCTAAGTTGGGAGAAATGCCCATAGGGCAGGAGAATCTGGCAGCAAAAACTCTGTGGTCTTATATCTTGGGAGGCCAAGGAGGCCTTCAGCCTCACCAGTTCCAATTCCTCTGTGCTCGCCATAGCAAAGGAGCAGTAGGAGAGAGGTGATTATGTGGGGTGTTCAGGTAACCAGTCTGAGAACGCTTCTGCATTCCCGACATCCCAATGGGTCTCCAAACAAGTCACATAGCTTCTGTAGGCCAAAAATGCTGAGCCGGATTTGGCCTAAGAGGCCTCATAGTGGGTATAGTAAGGTTAGGGTTAGGGTGGGTTTAGATAGGATGGTAGCATCTCAGAGACTTGCTTGAATTGACACTGGGGGACCAGAATGGGCACAATATCTCTGTTGATGTCAGCATGAAGAGATGATGACTTGTCCCCATGTTCCTCCGTAAGCTACCTTCAACAGAGTTCTAAAAATAACCCAGTGGCTCTTTTATAAGTTATGAGACGCATGGATGGATGGATGGATGGATGGATGGATGAACGGATGGATGGATGGACGGATGGATGGACGGATGGATGGACAAATGAATAATAAAAGGGAAATCCCTAAAGTACATCAATTTAAAAGCAACTATGTTTCAGGACTTCACCTGGGAAAGCCACCTAGTAGAAAGCCAAACTACCCTCATTCTCTTGTGCCCATCTTCACACTGCTTTCCAAGATAGCAGCAATGAAGGGTGGGAAAAGAATAGGTTCTTATATCCTTTATCATTCTACAGCTGAAATAGTCCCAAGGTCAGTCAATAAGCAAGTGGCTTTGCCAAACGGCACATTAGAAAAAAAAAAAAAATCATTGGGAGCTTCAGAAACTGACAAGTGTTTAAAAAAAGATGTGTCTTCCAAGTTTGCTTTTTATTGAAGAAAAATAAAGGGCATTGGAATTATTTTCTGCCCTGTTTGGAATCTTATATTTTTATCTTGGTCTTTCTTGGTTTTTATTTGTATACTTAGGGAGATCTTAGTGGGAGCAAATGTGTAATTCTAAAGCAGTCTACAAATGTACACTCACATAGCATAACCAAACCACAATTTTATGCAGATTTTTTTCTCTGTCTTAGATTCTGCAGTTCTCAAAGGAAAATGTGAATGCAATGGTGTGTCACAACTGCGATTAGAGAAGTCCAAGGGAAAAGAGTACAACATGCTGATCAACCTTGGCAGTCCCCACATACAGCATGATTATATTGTAATACTGTTTGATGCAATCGTATGTTTGATCAGTTTCAAGAGATGAATATCACCTCACTTCAAACAATATGATACAGTCTCATTGTATGGAATTATGGCTGCTGTCAATCAGCATATGGCATAACCCTTAAAGTGCCATCTTTGGGGAATGTCATAAAAATGATTGCAACACTTGCATTAATTAGTAAGTTTTTGCACTAAAACCAAGCAAAACCTGTCAAGACAATGTATCTTCTATATCTCTGTTCATTTTTGTTATCATAAAATCATGTATATAACCCATACATGCATACACTCAGCTGATTAGCTGAACTTGTTAGAACAGCCATGCTAATAAAAATATTGTAAGTGTGAGCCCCTCTGTATGGATCACTAAGCTATCTTTTCCGTGTTTTGTTTGATGATCCCAAATATACATCTGGTTTGAACCAACTATCTTATCATAGTGAGAGATAGGTGGAAAGTAAGGACAAACATTAGATTATCACCAGGTCTATGGTCTCAACAAAACTCAAAATTTAAGCTTGACAAATGACAAATAATGGCATGTGGACATGTTTACATGTGGTAAATATAAAATCAGTCTTTGGAATGTCATTAATTTCACATTGTCAAGGTTCATGGACACAGCATTTTGAGGAAATAAGAATTGTGATCTATTTTTACTTCGGCTATGAAATAATTTCCCTCTTGTTTGAAGATATTTATTATTTGTTATTGTCTTGGTCTCAGGTTTTGACATCATCACCTAGTAATACATGATTTTACGACCTTGACCTGAGACTTCACACACTTTCCCAAGGAGACTAATACCAGATTCAACCATGTTTGTTGATTGTCTATATCACCAGAGTATTATGAACCTTTTCCCAAGGAATTCCTCACTCATCATGTCTCTTGGCATCCTTCCTACTTTTCCAGTGTCCTTTACTCCTTTATGAACTGAGCAATTATTGCTGTGATAGACTTCTAAAATGGCCCCAATGTTTTCTGTCTTCTGGTATTCCTGATCTTATGGAATCCCCTCCCTTTGAATGAGGACTGGTCCTAGTGACTTCTTTCTACTGAATAGAATATGGCCAGAGTTATTGGATGCCGCTTCCAAAATTAGGTTATAAAAGACTGTGACTTCAGTCTTGCTAGCAGAGTCCCTTTCTCTCTTGCTGGCTTTGATAAAGTGCATTTCCATGTTAGAAAGCCCCACATGGCAAGAATCTGAGGGAAGCCCCTGGCCAACAGCCAGCGAGGAACTGAGACCCTCTTTCCAGTCACCTATGAGGAACAGAATCCTGCTCAGCTACCACTGAGTAAGCTTGGAAGGGGATCCTGTCTCAGTTGAACTTTGATGTGACTGTGCCACCAGCTGATATCTGAATTGCAGCCTTGTAAGAGACCCTAAAGCAGAGGACCCTGCTAAGCTATGCCCGGATTCTAAAGCAGAGGACCCTGCTAAGTTGTGCCCGGATTCCAAATCCACAGAGTCTGTGGAGTAATACATGTTTGTGGTTTTAAGCCACTAAATTTTGGGTTTATTTGGGACAACTAACACACCTTCAGTTGTCCCTCGGTATCAAGGGGATTGATTCCAGAACCCATGCAGATACCAAAATCCACTGATGGTCAAGTCCTTTTGTATAATAAAATGCGGTAGTATTTGCATATAACCTGTGCACATCTCTAGATTACTGATAATACCTAATACAATGTAAATGCTGTGGATATAGTTGTTACACTGTGTTGGTTTTTAAAATTTGTATTTTTATCGTTGTATTATTTTTATTTACTTATTTATTTACCGAGTATTTTCTATCCTTGGCTGGTTGAGTTCACAGATGTGGAACCCGCAGGTGTGGAGGGCCAACTGCACAGCTTCTTTTGTAGTGACGAGTAAAATAGTGCAGGGGGGTAGGCATCATCACATTTGAGCCTTCAAAATATGGAAGGTTTCATACTACTGGCAGGTTTTGTGGAAATGCTGACCAGGTCCACAAAGACCTATGTGCAGTCTCTATGACCTTCCAGTAAAGATCCTACCATCATTCATGGGCAAGAATATTGACCAGTGTTTACACTTTGGGTTAGGATTGTAAAGTGTTGAAGCATAAAGCTGTCCTTTCTTTTTCCAATGCAAGTTTTGACATACTGGGACTGTGGAAATATCACATGGTATGTATTAATGTCACCAGTGCTACACAGACACACCTGTCTTGCTTTATAGATTCTTTCTCACATCCTCACATTATGTTGGCAGCTTGTTGAATTCTAGGCTTTGGGGTAGAATTTTTGACAATTCTACTAGAAGCTTGAAAAAATGAGAGGTAGATTGTCTTCTGTGATGATTTGAAGAATAGGTATTACAACAGGGTTATATAATTTGTGAAATATTTTATTATTTACTCAATTATCCACATTTATAGAGGCCACCAGTGATGAAAAGTATTTACAAAAGTCAATAATCAAACACTTTTTATTTTGAGATTTAATACGTGTATTAAATCTCTGCTGAGTGTTTTTAACCTAATATTACGAATGTACAGTTTCATTGATTCATAGCTCTGCTGGTGTAGAGACAACTCAGTCAGGAGCTGGCTGGCAGAAGGAAGTCAGTTTGGTACCGGACATGGTCCCTGGGTGGGCCAGGTGTGATTTATCAAGAATTGATTTATTTGAAAGTTCCCAAGTACACTAGGATTTAAAACAATAATGAAAAAACTACCTTTTTATTAGATTAACAAATATTTTTAAAAAGAATTATACTCCGTTTAGATTATAAGGAAAATGGCTCAAGCACAGTTGGTGGGAGTGTAAATTGGCACAACCGTCTTGGAGAGCAATTTGACAAACTACTTCAACACTGTAAGTCCATTTCATGTCTAGGAATTTATGCCAAGAAAATAAATCTGAACTTGCAAAGATGTTAAAAGATGTTTATGAAATCACTGTTTATAAGAATAAAAAATTTATGCAATCTAAATATCTGTCAATAGATTTAAATACATTATGAATTATACAAAATAAAGGCTACAATAACCAGTTAATGAGAAACATTTGTGCCAAAGAGTGGTCTCAGCAATCTATTATTAATTTTTAGTTAGTATTAACTACACACCACACACACACACACACACACACACACACACACACACACTATGGCTCCAACCTTGTTTAAAAAAATGACAACCCTATGTAATCATGGGCAAACTACTGAGAGCATACACCTACACCAAATCATTAAAACTGGTTTTCTCTAACAGAGAAATTATTGTGAGATATTTGAATATTTTGCAGCAAGCATGTATTATTTATTAGTCAGAAAACAGCTATTTTCACTTTGAAAAAATTCTAGATATTAATTTTTGTCTTTTCTCTTTTGGACACTGAAAAAAGCTTCAACACATAATCATCTGTTTCATTTTGTCCTCCAGTGGCTCATCTATTTTTTATTTCTTAGATCAGTTAGCATTTATTAAGCACCTATCATGTGTCTAGCACTGTGGTTGTCACTAAAGAAACAGATAAATGAGACAATCTCTGACTCAAATGAAGAAGACGTGAATTTCACATGAAATAAGGTTTTCAGGTGCTCTGTTAGAGTAGATGCAAGATAAGGTGGGGGTCACAGAAGAGAGTGATCAATTTAAAATTATGAAACAATTCATGAATATGTGTGTCATTTTTGCAGGTATTCCATCCACTACAAAATTACAAATATCTTGAAACTGATTTTATGGCATATACTTTTAATATCATCTCCATAAGGCCCAGAGTCTAGCTGATGGTGTGCCAAGTATTCAAAAAAATACCTTGGCATTCAATCAAGATAGTCATTGCTGGAGTAGTGCTTTTCAAACTTTTGGAATTTAAGACTCACATTCAAATACTAGAATATGCAGTGGTACATTGGAATGGATTTAAAAATTCGAAGCACACTAAACAAGTAAGTAATAACTTCAGGCATAATAAGTTCTTTGTGGTTTATAAAGTACCCAGAGTATCCAAGATAAGCTAGTCACATAGTTCCCCCTGAGCACTCAGTCAGTGTTAAGAGTAAAATGTTTATATTCTAATAACACTCGTAGGTTAACCATATTTGTAGGAACACATATGTAATTCATATAGAATATACATGTAAATACACTTACAGAATGCATACTCATACATGCATATCCGGGAAGCAAAGATTTAGTAACCACATGCACCTTTTATTACTGCTTTGACGTTTTTTTACTTACCACAGACAGCAAATTGGATGAAAGAGCAACTATCCAAGTCAACATTTCATCAGAACAGACACCAATAAAAGCTAATTCCCAACGTTTGACGGCACACCCCTATAGGGTGGAGTGCACACCACTAAAGGGTGTTTTACCAGAGACTATGTGCAGAAGCAGAATTGTCGCAAACGTATTGCATCTATTTGTTTTGTTAGCAGCAGCGAATCTGTACAGGTCTGCGGCAGTCTGAGTTATTGCCTCCTCCTCAGAAGAAGTTTGACCGAGGGGCATAAGGCAGAGTGAGAGACCAAGGCAAGTTTTAGAGCAGGAGTGTAAGTTTATTAAAAAGTTTTTTGAGCAGGAATAGTAGGAAGTAAAGTGCATTTAGAAGAGGGCCAAACGGGCGACTTGAGACAGTCAAGTGTGTGGTTTGACCTCTGACTTGGGGTTTTATACATTGGCATGCTTCGGGGGGTTGCGTCCCTTCTCCCCTGATTCTTCCCTTGGGGTGGGCTGTCTGCATGCACAGTGGCCTGCCAGCACTTGGGAGGGGCTGCGTTTGCAGTGTGTTTACTAGAGTTGTGCGCATGCTCACTTGAGGTGTTTTTCCCTTACCAGTTGAGTGTTTAAACTCTGCCATTTTGCCTCTTAGTGACTTGAGGCATTTTTCCCTTACCAGTCTGGTGTTCCTAGAGGAAGGTCATATACCAGTTAAACTCTGCCATTTTGCCTCTTAGTGTGCATGCTTAAGCCCACTCGTCCAACTCCTGAGATCTTACCGGGAAGCTGCTGATCACCAGTTTCAGGTGTTTCTGTCTGATAGGAGAGGACCTTTCCCTGGCACCAGCTGCAACCAATTATTATTTTAGTGAGACAGCTTAACAACTGCGTGGCCGTCACCTGACATTCCTGGGAGGGCAGCAGCGTCTCCTGCTCTGCTCATTTCTGCCTGACTACCTACTGCAACACTTTCAGTGGAGCCAGTTAGTTGGTATCTTTGTTCGTATTTTTTCTTTTCTTTTTTGAGACGGAGTTTTGCTCTTGCTGCCCAGAGTAGAGTGCAATGGCACCATCTCAGGTCACCGCAACCTCGACCTGCCAGGTTCAAATGATTCTCCTGCCTCAACCTCCCGAGTAGCTAGGATTACAGGCATGCGCCACCACGCCCAGCTGATTTTGTATTTTTAGTAGAGAGGGGGTTTCTCCATGTTGGTCGGGCTGGTCTCCAACTCCCGACCTCAGGTGTTCTGCCCACCTCGGCCTCCCAAAGTACTGGGATTACAGGCGTGAGCCACCGCACCAGGCCTGTTCACATTTTTGAAGTGATGATGGTACTTGGAAAAAAAATTATTGGAATAGTTTATTCAGGAAGTACTTGCCCCTTTTGTAAAGGTTTTCGTATCTTATGCACAGAGAATGGTAGAATTCCCACTCTCCTGTTCTCATTTTCCTGTCATCAATCAGATGACACGCTGAGTGAAGAAAAGAGGTATGACTGTAATCCCAGCACTTTGAGAGGCTGAGATGGGAGGATCACTTGAGGCCAGGAGTTTGAGACCAGCCTGGGCAACATAGCCAGACCATGTCTCTATTGGGCAACATAGCCAGACCATGTCTCTATTAAACAAACAAACAAAAAAAAACAAAGGAAAGAAAATTAGGTGGAAGAAGAGAAGTAAAAGACAAGACAACTGAAGAACAGAAGAGAGAAAGGAGCTGAAATTTTGAATGTGAGTACAAGTGCCTCCGTTTCTTCATCTATCACTATGAAAATGTCAGGACATTCGTTGTTAGTAATGACTACTTGGAAAAAGAGTTCTTTGGGATGAATACAGCTATGTGCAACTTAGCTCGAATTACATTCTGCAATCTGTGAGACCAGTGAGACATTGTCCAGTTGAAAAGTCTCTAGGCTTAAATCAAGCTGTAGAGGGTCTATGTAGTCCAAGCTTTCGTTAAATGACTGTGCAATCTGGATCACATTATATGTCCTAAGTGTGTTCCAGTATCCCTATTTGTTGAAAAAAGGAGATGTGAGCTACCCGTCTCACACGCCTAATGTGAAAGTGTAAGAGACATTGAGTACATGAGACATTTCAGTACAAGTGTTCTGAAAAATTCAAAACCAATGCAAAATTCAGACCTCAGAACCAAATAAAGTTCATTTTTCCCCCACTAAACCATTAATGAATGACTTCAGTTAATAAAAGGGTGTGACTTGCCAAGGAATGGATTAGTATTCATTATAAAAATTACATTATAATTAATGCACTCATTAATGATCTACCAATCAATATCAATTGAAGGTCTATTATTTTAAGGAGGATGGGCAATTAGCAGTTTGACACCATGAGAAAGAGATAACCAGCTGACTGATGGGTCTCCATCAAGTTTAATTTTAATTTGTTTTAAAAGGATCTTCTTTAGGAGTGAGTTTAGATGCACATCATTCTTTCTTCTTTCAGAAAACGAATATATATGTTGTTTAAAAAGCATATCAGAATGACAAAGAATGCAGTCTGGCATATGTAGCAAGAAATGAGCACATCTTCTAAATGGGCTGGATGGTATGGTGTAAGTTCTATTCTCTCACACAGTAATATAACTGGATTGCTCTTTAAATTAAGTGAATTTGTATGTCCGCTTTCTCTTAATGGAATCAGTTTTGATATACTCTTTGTTCATGCTGTTACCGGCTTCAGTCTAAGGTTTCTTTGTATTAACTTTTTAAAGTTACATTACAAAGAGGTTTTAAGATTTCCCAATAGGCTTTTATTTAACTGAAGCTTTTGATCTCAAACCTGCTGGGGCCTAGTGAAATCCTTACCAATTCTCCAGTAACTCCTCACTATTGGAATTTGAAAAGACCCACCTGAAGGATTTAACTCCCTGTATGGCTTCAGCCACCCTTCAGATCGTGCTATTCAAGCAGACAGCGAGGGGTTCTAGTGTACCCTTTGTGATCGCTAAGCAGCCTAAGGTGTCCTTTGCAGAAGTTGTACTCCTGAGGAAATAAAAATCAGGAGGACACAGACCTATATACCTTGTTTCCTGCTATCTTCAGTTAAAGGGGGATAGCAGGGGATCTGCTTAACATCCTTTGCTACCTAAATACCTTTTGGACATGGGAACTCTATAAAAGAACTTTCATTGCATCCATTACCCTACTGCAGTGCATAACAAATTAGATTTAAAAGGCTACTTTTTTTCCCTTACAGCAATTTCCATCATTTTCTTTAAAATTTCAATTTAGTGTCTAGTGACAGAATATTCTATAATGTACTTTAAAACTCTATAATGTCAATTATGCTAACTGAATATTATTTCCAAAGAATTAGGCTTATGTTATTACAGAAAAATCTTAGTTTAAAAGATCAGGTAAAGAGAGAAGTAGAGAATTGATTCATGCTCAAAAGGTGTTAAATATAAAATGAGATAAAACAAATACTATTTCTGGAAATCTTTTTAAAAATGCAAATACGCATTAATTTTCTATTTAACCCTCAACTCCCAGTTTTAGAACAATTTTGTATTTTAAGCTGAAAAATGTTAATGCCAAATATTAACCTATTTTTAGAAAGGGTAAAATAATTCTAAGAAAATTCCCAATTATAGTATTTAGATATCTTTATTTCATTTGAAAACTCCATCGTGCAGAGATTTTAGAACATGTAAACAACAGTAAGCATGAAAAGCAAATAAAACTTCATAAAGAACACAATATTTGCTGCTGTGTGTGGGGAGAACAGATGTAGCTATGCACCACTTCTCCTGTGTAAACGTTTATCTTTACCTTTCTATTAAGCTGATGTAAAGCCTCTTCATTATTAAAAAATTATTTAAATTCTATGTTGATAAATAGAAATCAACTTATTCCTATGTTACTTCTTTGTATCGGATGTTACTATCTGGGACAAAGCCTCAAATTAGCTTTATATCACAGAACCAGAAAGAAATGTGTTTCCAGAAGTTGTAAAATGTTTGCCATTTAGTTCCACTGTGATTCGAGGGCATATTCTCTCACACTGTACACGCGCCACATATTACTAGACCTCAGAGGTTCATCCATCTCAGGGTGGTTTCACCCCTTTGGTCTCTCGTGTAACTACAGAAAACCAGTCTTGAACAATCTCAATTCTGAATATGTGGTAGAGTTGTCAGAGAATGTTTTCAGTCTGGGTTTGAGGAATAACGTTACCATACCTGTAGAACATGACATAATTGTTTCATATCTTGATTTATTAATTTCCATAAACATTTGTTACACATCTCATTTGTAGATGTGTTCCTGCCTAGTGGAATGTTATTTTCTGCATTTAATAATAACTGATTATATGAAGATAAGGTGATATGAATTCTTTCTCTGGAGAAATAGGGCTCAAAGACTTGCAGAACTGTGACAATGGGGGAAATTATGCAAAAAATTTGGATTTTTATGGATAATATAATACAAATGTTACTTAAGATATGTTGTGTTCCAGTAATACTCTGCTCCTTTGTAAAAACAAACAAACAAACAAACAAACAAAAACTATGCATTTTTAATGTGTGGGCAAAAGGTTTAACAAAGTATTTCTCATAATCCAAAATTTACCCTCATCACTCTTATTCATAGTATAAATAGTTACAATTTTGGAGATAGTTAGTCTTGCAATATTTATCATTTTAAAAATGTAGATCACCTTTGATTAAAAACATGACACTTTCAAAAATTTAGCCTCTAGGGATACTCACAAAATTGGTATAGCTGTACTTAGAAGAATGTTCATTAGAGTATTATGTGTGAGAATAAAATATCATGGTCAATCTAAATGTCCATCAATGTGAGATTGTTAATAAGATATCAGATATCCTTGGTAACAGTACTATTGTGGTTTCATGCCTACAAAATGTCAAGAAGCAACTAGTTAATAGACACGCAACCACTCTGAGTAGATGTTATTAATTTGACATTTATGGGTTTAGAAAACAAAGCACAGATAAATTAAGTAACTTGTCAAAGTCACAGAATTACTAATGCTGGGGCTAGGATTCAAATGCAGCTAAGCCATTTGGTCCCAAAGCCCATGATCTTATCCCTTCTACTATGATGCCCTTAGAGATTCCAAGAATGAGGCAGTTTTGACAGCTTCAAATGGAAAAGATGTCCAAGAATTATTAGACATAAAAAAAAAGAAGTCACAAACAGAAGGTATAGTATGGTGTCATTTTGGTAAAAGTTATATACATATTAGAACACTTGGAGAGGAAATCTGAAGAATTATTCACCAGGTTGTTTATATGAGAGTTTCTGTGGGTGGGAGTCTCCAATTCTATTTTATGTATCTGTAATATTTAGATATGTTATAAAAGTGTATGATAACAATAGATAGTTTTTTTAAATATCAAAATATAATTGGAAAATTAATAACAGCAGTGAATTATTTTATCAACATATGTAGTATTATTTTCAGAATTTCAAGTGCTGGCAGTCAGTTTGGCCTTTTTTTTTTAACAAAGCAGAAACAAATTGTATCACATAGAATGTTCATAATATGGACATTAATTATCACAGTTGGTGTTTGAGGGAGGCTGGTGTTCTATGATAAAGAAAGCTACAACACTGAGAGTTTTTTCTTATATAAGCAAATTTTGCAAGTGATTTGTCTTTTAACTGTTGAATAAAAGCACTTTTTATCAATAGAGTTAAACTTATTTTTATTTCACATTCCCTGTATTAGAACATGAATATTTATTCTTTTAAAGCTTTTTATTTTTTATGGAAGGAGGATTCTCTCAACCTTTCTAATATATAAAAACACTTACTCACATTTGCACTTATAAACTGCTTACATGGGCAAACATTGCATTCCAGGTTCCTAGGGAGGGAAATTCTGCATTTTATTCTGAAGTTACAAAAGATAATTAATACACTACTGGGCTAAGCACTAGGTTTAGGCTGGCTCTAGCCCTACTTTATGCATTTCAGCATTGAAAAAAAAAATCAGTGATGGGTAATGCTATCAAAAATGCTAATCCAAAGCTTTGCTTATGGATATCATATTATTTTAAAAGGTAATAGAGAACATTCCCTGTAATCAAGGGTGAGTCAAGGAAAATGGCATCTAAGGGAGTATGTCAGCCAAACAGAAAACTTGACCCAACACCAAGCTCATTGTCAGAATCACAGCTGCCTCATCAACCAATGAGACTGAAAGGGAGGCAGCCGGGAAGTCAGGTGCCGAGGCTGGAAAGACTCTGTGCCAGACCCATTGGCAGTTGGCCCTTCAGCTGCTGTACAGCCCCGGTAGGGGCCCAGGGGTATTGAATCTGGTTTTGGACCACAGGAGGAGAGTGAAGTGAAGTACAACCAATATTGTCAACAGCAAGATCGTCAAGTGAGTCCTGATAATATATTCATGGAAAGATATATTGTTCTGCTTCTAGGTTCTGTAGGGAAGGAGGGCCCAGGGAGAATGCATGTTGCAACTCTGCAAGCAGAATCTACCCCTCTGCCCGTAGAAGCTGGTTGTGGTTGTTCAGTTTTCCTTTAGCTTTTTGATTTCATTTCTGCAAGTGGCATGTTTTGGTTGCTAAGCAAGGTCTTGCAAAATATGAGGTGAGACGTCAATACTAACTTTAAAAGGGGAGGTGTGGTCAGAAGGGACGTAATACTCAGATTTTAGGAAGAAAAAGGATTTTTGAATTTGGCATTATTAACAGAGAGCTGTCATGTTCCTTTCCCTCAACAGAGAAAATAAGTGACCCAAAATAGAAAATAAATGACCCTTTCTGTGATTAGCAACTCACTGTGTTTGTTTAGTGTCAAGAATGCTATTAGTAACTAATAACAATTTATAATCATGAGATCACCTCCCCAAACAAAAATGAATAAACAGAGAATACATCTTTATAGCAAGTCTAATGACACCTTTGCAGCTAAGGAGTGTGGACCTAGCAGAGTATCCTGCATGCCTAGAGCAGGCATTTCATAAATGTTGAAAAATGAGTGTTGTTTGCTGAATATTGAACTTGCCTTTGCAGTCTATATCCCTCCCCAAATAATCAGCCTGTTGTATGACCTCCAGATTTATATTATTGCACCGTCACTTTGGTGCTGAGATTTGGCATAATTACTTTAGGAAAATATCCCTTATTGATACACACATTAGTCCACTGTAGTGAGTGGCACCAGGTATGGGACCCTAAACCTGATACATTCTCAATAAATGCTTGTTAACCTGAATAGTCACTAGGAATTGTGAGACATTATGGGGAGTATGAAAGACATTACAATTTCTTATCATTTATTTACTTGCTTATTTTTACTTTTTTGAAGATGGGTTTTTAAATTTTTTTAATTTTCTACCAGCTTTATTGAGGTATAATCGGCACATAATAATATATATTTAAAGTATACAATATAATGTTTTGATATATGTACACATTATGAAATGATTACCACAATCAAGCTAATGAACAAATCCATCACTTCACATAGTTACCTTTATGTGTGTATGGTGAGACACTAGAGGTTTATTCTCTTAGCAAATTTCAAGCACACAATACATTATTATTTAAACTACAGTCACCATGCTGTACATTAGGTATCCAGAACCTATGCATCTTAGAACTGCAAGTTTGTACCCTTTGACCAATATCTCCCCCTTTCCATCAGTTCTTACCGTTTAATGGGAGATATGGAAGGTACAGGACAAATACAAATGAAATATAATAGAAATATACTAACATATAAATAACTTTGGAAAGTATCACGTACATATGCAGACATAAGAGGCATTTGTTGTGGCCAGGGGTTAACTTTCCAGATGGAAGTTATGGAAGAGATGGCTAGAATTTATGATAACTGCTAATATTCATTAAACAATTTCTACTGGCCATACACAATGCTTTAGATATATTGATTATCTTACTTGATTTTCACTACAAACTTAAAGTAGGTAATACTATTTTTTCCATTTTACAGATATGAAAACTAGGGCTCACATTGACAAATTAATTGTCCAAAATTAGTAGGGAGGCAAGCCGAGGTCTGCACTTAGAAAATCTGGCTCAGAGACTTCATATAAGGACATATAATCATATGAAAAAACAGGAACCTTATGGTCATAAATCTTGAAGTCTTGGCACATTCTTCAGGCATAACCACAGCTGCATATTTAGGACTTAGATGAGAACTGGGATATCATTCGGCTAAGAGTGTCTCTCTAGGAACTCAGTTCACTTTTTGTCCTGTTGGGGGCCAAGAAATTGAGACCCCCAAAATATGGCACTTTGGTGTGATAAGTACCTTGAACTATGGAAATTGGAGTGCCTCAGAAACAGCCTCAGAAGCAAAGTCTCTCTCTGACTTTCTCTTGCCTTTCTGTCTCCCGCTCCTCTTTCTCTTCTAAAATGAGTCACAGAAACTAGAATTCCTCCTTCCTTAAGGTGGGTCACAGAAAGGAGAACCTCTTTCCTCTAAGCAAACCACAACATGTAGAAATATGACTTGAATCTTCACCTTTCTGTCTAGGATCTGGTCAGAAGAGATTCTCTGACCTAATATGTCCAATAGTCATTAAGACCTCATTCCAGAGGGCTCCTGCCTGATACCCAGGAGGAAAGAACGCTACACAAAGGAGCCAAGAATCTGAACACACAGGCCTTGCTGGGTTCCCCCTCTGTCTGTAACTGTTAGATTATTCATTTTTTATCCAATTGCATTTCAACATGGCTGTCCACTCTTCATGGAATCTAAGATTAAAAATTGACACTTTTCCCTGGGTCTTGGGTCTTCATTCTGAAGGCTCCCGCGTCATGTAAAACTTTGATAAAATAAATTTGCTATGCTCTTCTCTCGTGAACCTGTCTTTATCATAGGAGTGTTGGCCGTGACCCTTAGGGGAGTGAGGAAAGGGATCACCCCTTTCTCCCCCGGTCTCCTCACAGCCAGGGTTTGTAGGTGTCCTTTCTTGATTGTCACTATCCTCGTGAGGTTCTCTGTCCCTGCTCTTGTAGGAACGCTGCTCATTGCCATTGCCTACCCTGATGCCTCACATTCATATGCCTTGGAAACAGGCTTGGGGATCACATACACTGTGCTCATGTCTCTGTCTCTGTCAAGTGACTCTGTCTCCAGGACACGTCGGAGACCCAGGCCCTCAGGAGGCATCAGTCTTTGAGTAAAGCTGAGGTCATGTAGAATTGGCATGGCCGGGTGTGACGATTACTTTTCTGTGTCAACTTGGCTAGGCCATGATAGCTAGTTTTTGGTTAAACATCAGTCTAGATGTTTCTGTGAAGCTGTTTTTTAAACGTGATTAACATCTAAGTTAGTAGACTTTGAGTAAAGCCGATTACCCTCCATAATGGGAGTATGGAGTTCTCCTCCAATCAGTCGAAGGCCTGAAGAGAAAAGACTGAGGTCTCCTGGGAAAGAGGGAATTCAGCCTCCAGACTGTCTTCAGGCTCAAGATATAATACCAACTCTTTCTTGGGTCTCCAGCCTTTGGCTTGCCCTGAAGATTTCAGACTTGCTAGCCCCCACAATTGCATGAGCCAATTCCTTAAATCTGTCTCTGTCTCTCTCTCTCTTTCTCCACACACGGACCCACACCCACAAACACGCATATATACACACACCCATATATCCTGTTGGTTCTGTTTCCCTGGAGAATCCTGACTAATAGACCAGGGTAGTAGGTTCATGAAGATAGTGACCTTTGATAAGAAAAGGCATTGTGTTCAATATAATGAGAAGCGATAAGAATGAAAACTAACTAGTTGATCTGAGAAATGAGTGACAAGACTAAGAATACCTTAAATAAATAAACATGAGATTGCTTTGAGTTGGCACATGGAGTATCAGACAGTCAATCATAAGAAAAGTTCCATTATATCTAAAGCTGGTGCTTCCAGCGACAGAAAAACAAGGAGGATGGCTTAGTAGAAATTCAGCTAGTGACGGGGATGGGGATCTTAGTTTTATTCAGCATCTACTAGATATCAGGCCCTTTTGTGTACCTGAACTCATTTAATTATTATAATATCCTGCTTTGTCAGAGCCTGAAATGTAAGGGGATCAAGTAACTTGCAACTGATTTCCTTAGAAAGTAAGTGATGGACTTTCTTTGTGACTATGGATACCTCAAAGTTGCTCTTTGCTTGTTTGTTGCCTTGCCCTTGCTGCAGAGCTTCTGTACATGTTATTATGCCCTCAGTGTGGACAGCTGCCCCTAGTTCATGCTTCCTCATCTTTTAAATAGGGGCCTGAACACTCTCTTCAAGAACTCATTTTCTGTTCTCACCCAGGCTGGCTCAGGACCCCTTATTTTTGCTCTCCAAGCCCCTAGCACTTTTTTTTCCTTCATAGCACATGTCATTATGTGTTTGTGGGCGATTACTTTTTAAATTAAATCTCTACAATAGACTGTAAGTTGCATGAAAACAGGGAACTGCATCTATTTTTTTAATCATTGTATCTCCAGGGCCTAGTGTACTACTTAGAGCATGGTAGTGACTCAATAAATATATGTTGAATAAATACATTTAAATGAATTTGAAATCAAGTATGTCTGAGGGCAAAACTCATGCTCTTTTCCTTTGGATCATATTGCTTTTTGATTCTTTCAAGTAAACACTTAAAGATTTCTGACTTTTTTGAAAAGAAATAGGAAAGCACCTGACCTTTTATTCTAAGCTCTATCCCAATTCAAACACTAAAAAGAAGCCCCCATTCTTTAAACAGTACCTCAATGTTATTTTATTATCAGTGGAATTTATCTTCTCAGGCACAAAACCTTAGAATGTGATCTGGCTTTTCTCTTCTTCTGTTTTACCCCAGCAAACCAGGTTTTAAAACATATATACAAAATGTGTGACAGTGATTTTTCTTGATCTAGGGTAACGGCTTTAAAAGAATCATTAAAACAGGTACCTCAAATATATCTTTGAATAAAGAGTGATTAGTTCAAGAAGAGTTAGAAACACGCAGATATATGGAAATGTCCTTAATGAGCCTGAGTGAGAACATTAGTTGAACCTGTATATTTAAAGCATTTGAACCAAACGTATCAAAATTCCAGTAATCTATGTTTATTGATTATGAATGTCATATAAATATATCTTGTAGGAAATAAAATATTCACACCATTCAATGTCAGATTGCATCTCAGTGACATGGGTTTTTGTTGTTGTTGTTGTTTGTTTGTTTTTTTCTTTGAGATGGAGTTTCACTCTTGTTGCCCAGGCTAGAGTGCAGTGGCATGATCTCAGCTCACTGAAATCTCTCCTCCAGGGTGAAAGTGATTCTCCTGCCTCAGCCTCCCAAGTAACTGGGATTACAGGTGTGTGCCACCACATCTGCCTGATTTTGTATTTTTAGTAGAGACAGGGTTTTGCCATGTGTAGACCAGGCTAATCTCGAACTCCTGACCTCAGGTGATCCACCCGCCTCAGCCTCCCAAAGTGTTGGGATTACGGGCGTGAGCCACTGCACCCGACGGAACATGGGTTTTTAATACTTTAATTCTGCTGGTGTTTTTGGCTCTCCAGGAGAAAGTGCAAAGCTAAACATCAAAGGGTATACAATCAAAGATCACATCTTCTATACTTTTTATTTGCCCTGCCCATTTACTAAAGCGTTTTCCAGATTTTGGAAAGTTTAAGCACTACATGTCTCACCACACTGTAGCATGTGTTTCAAACTTATCAGGTAACCTCGAAGACTATTCATGTATTAAAGGTTCAGTTTTAAGTTTATATTCTCAGTATCTTGGTAACCCAGCATATATATTTTAAATTTTCCAGTAACACATCTAAAAGATCTTACCTGGCTGTGTTGATCTGGCACATATCTCTGGTCCCAGCTACATGGGAGGCTGAGGCTAGAAGATCACTTGAAGCCAGGAGTTTGAGGCTAAACTGTGCTATTATTGTGCCTGCAAATAGTCCCTACACTCCAGCCTGTGCGACATAGTAAGACCCAGTCTCTTGATAAAAACAATACAAAAAACAAAACTGACAATGCACAAAATTCAGATGGAACTCAAAATTCAGTTTTGCTTTTCCAAATTCAGATTTTAATTGGTCTAGCCTAAGTATGTGTTCTGTACAAACCTAATTAAACCTTAATAGATAATTCTTTGTCAGTTAGGAATGTGCTCAGCTGTAAGTAACAGAAAAGCTTAAAACATGCATTAAATAAAGAGTTTCCTTATTTCCCTTAGCAAAATGACTGGGGGTAGATAGCTCCTTGGATAAATAGTCTAACAATGTCAGGACAGTTGTCAATACAATTCTCTTGGCTCATCCCTTGGCCATATTGTCTCATGGCAGCAAGATGGCTGCTATACTTCTAGACTCAAGAAATCCATATTATCCTTCCCACCATACCTCACTGCATGCATCTGTGTCACACGGCCATTCCTAGCATCAAAGGAATCAGGAAAGTATTGAGATGAGTGTATTGTTCTTCTCATCAAAATTGGTATTCTTTCACTTTTATTTATTTATTATATTTAAGATCAGTCAAATGAAACAGTAGTAAAAGAGAAGGAACAAAGAAATCTGTAACTGGTTGTGATTAATTAGTTGTAAATACTACTACCCTCAAACCAGATTTTTTTTTTTCTTTTTTTGAGACGGAGTCTCGCTCTGTCGCCCAGGCTGGAGTGCAGTGGCGCTATCTCGGCTCACTGCAAGCTCCGCCTCCCGGGTTCACGCCATTCTCCTGCCTCAGCCTCCCGAGTAGCTGGGACTACAGGCGCCCTTTTTTTTTTTTTTTTTTTTTGAGACGGAGTCTTACTCTGTCACCTAGACTGGAGTGCAGTGGTACCATCTCGGCTCACTGCAAACTCCATCTCCCAGGTTCAGGCGATTCTCATGCCTCAGCCTCCCAAGTAGCTAGGATTACAGGTGTGCAACACCAAGCCTGGCTAATTTTTTTGTATTTTTAGTAGATGGGGTTTCAACATGTTGGCCAGGCTGGTTTTGAACTCCTGACCTCAGGTGATCCTCCTGCCTTGGTTTCCCAAAGTGCTAGGATTACAGGTGTGAGCCACTGCACCCAACCTCAAACCAGGTATTCATTTTGTGAAGGAAGAAGGAAGAAAACGGATATTGGAGAGTCAATGAATGATGCCTTCCCCAGATACCTTTGAAAACAAACCTTGTTTTGATTGATGTCCATGCCAATTAGTGAAGTCCCATCGTCCAGGTGCAGAGGCTAGATGAGGGTGTGACAAGGGAGGTCCCAGCATGTCTCTTTCTCTTCTCTGTTACCATGTCAAAGAATCCGTGTTTTTATTGTTGTTGGTGGAAGAAACCTTGGCAGTTGCTTACTATAACCCCCCATTTTATTCATGATGAAATAGACAACTAGAGAGCATAAATCAGTCATCAAGATTATAAAATTAGTTAGTGGCAGATCTAGAACAAACCCACAAATTTCCTGATTCAGGCCAGGACTTTTTTTGTGTACCACACTGTCTTTTTTATTGTTGGCCTCTTGGTCCTGCATAATTTGTCTAGAGTGGAGATTTGGAAATGTGGCTCCACTGAATTCCCTCTCTAGGTGTTCCCCACATTCAGAATCCCACATTCTCCAGCTGGAATCCCCAAAATTAGTATTTCCAACCCTTCCTTACAGTTGGTTACAGAAATATAAATGTAAGCTAATACGATTTCAGTAAGTATTAGTTCTTTTTTTTTTTTTTTTAGCTGTGACAAGTGGCAGCAAGAGCAATACATATTAGTTCTAATTCCACGTATCTTTGCTGTAATTAGTGAAAATGTGACATTCTACGATTTTAAATTGGGTTCATAATTTCTATTTACCATGTTTTACTTTGTTTTTTCCCCCATTCTTATTTAATTATTTTTCATGTTCTTTGTTTTTAAATGGGAGTTATATATTTTGTTTCTATTTTCAATGGTTTCTCACAGGTTTTGAACAAGCACACTTGACTCGTTTGTTTTAATGTCTAATCATTACAGTCTTCCACTATCAATATATTATTTCACTTTTCATTTTTTTACCCTCTGTACTAAGCCATTATTATTTTTACTTCAGTATTTACTTGAATGTTTTCTAATTTCTTTGATCATTGTAATTTGTACCTTTCCTTTCTTCTGGTTCAGTGTTCTTACTGAAGTATACCGTTGGTGGTTCTTTCACTGAGGAATCTGAAGACGATGAACTCTACCAGTCTTTATTCAAAAATCTCTTTATCATATTCTTAATCTTTAATTTAGTTGGGTATACAATTCTAAGATTTTTGTTTTTTCATAGCACTTTGAGGATATTATTCTGTTTCCTGCTGGTTCTGTTTTTGCTGACAAAAATTCTGTTTCAGTCTAACTTGTTCTTCAGATAATCTGAGTTTTCTTTGTGGTTGTTTTTAATATATATGTGTATTTTTAACTTTAGTATTATTTATGTTTACTATGATGTCTCTAGCTATGAATTTATTTTCATTTATTTCATGTCTCTATAACTCTCATTGGATAATGTTTGACCATCTTATTCTTTCCTTCATGTCTCTTAGCATTTTTTTTTTTTTTTAATTTGAGATGGGTGTCTCACTGTGTTGCTTAAGCTGGTCTCGAATTCCTGGGCACAAGTGATCCTCCTGCCTCAGCCTCTTAAGTAGCTGGGATTACAGATATGAGCCAATATGCCGAGTTTTTAGCATTTAAAAAATTATATATATAAGTTTATTTATTTATTCTGTACTAATTGGAAGTAATTTATTTAGATCTACCTTCCAGTTCACACATTAGTTCTTTAGCTACTGATTAGCCTGTCCATTAAGGATTTTAATTTTAATAAACATACTTCTCACTTCTGCAAGTTTTATTTGGCTATTTTTCAAATTTGCCTTTCCTTTTTTCATTATGTTCTGTTCTTTCATTTTTATGGTGATTCTGTCTTTTATCTATTTTATCATTCTAAGCATACTAATTTTATGGTGTCTCTCAGACTGTTTTATGACATTAAGTTATTAGGGTTCTAATCCTCCTGTTTCTTGAGTCTTCTGACTTTCCCTTACGAAAAATTGCTTGTGTGGCTTGTCATTTTTGTATTTTGAACTTTTCTTCCTCTGTGGGATTCTTGGACACACCAGGTTGTGTCAGTGACCGTAAACATAGGTTTTGGGTTTTGCTTTTGTCAAGTTTATTTCCTTTATTTGTACATTAGATTCTTTATTTGAGATTTTAAAGTAACTCAGGACTATGAATACGTACTCTCTATGTGCATGAGGTGCATCTGAGGGAGTTTTAATATTTGCTGATTTTTTTTCTTCTTTTGTAGCAAGCAGAAACAAATTTCCTTGTTGCTTACTTGAACTAATATTTCTCACATTTACTATGTCCTTTCATGTGCTCACTACTCTAACTATACTTTTTCTTTATTTCTGATGCAGGCAACTTTATTCTGTCTTTCAAACTCAACTATGTATTCCATTTTTTTTGGTCATATTTCATCCAGCATTTCCATGAGTTAGAGGAGAAAGTTGTTTGTGTTAGTTTGGCTTGCTGTGTTGCTAGAAACAAAAAGCTCATTATTATTATTGTTATGTATTAATTTGACCAAAGCACTATTTATTAAAAGACTGCTGCAATTCTTACTATTCTTGTCATTTTTAGGTGATTTTTAAGAACAGAATCATATGATTTCTGGGATCAAATCCACAGCTAATCCAAGTTGCAACATTTCTATATTGTTTTTGATGACTGGGTTTCATACTTAGATTACACTCATGGCATACAGATGGAAAGAAATAGCTTTTATAAATTGATATCCATCACACACTATTTTGAATTCCTTTGACCAAAACAATGTCAGAATTTTAGCTATAGAGTTTTTGAATATTTATTTTTCTTCATTCCTTTATGATTCCTATTTTAATTCTACCTGCATCCACCCTTTTCTTCTCCTGTTATAGCCCCCAGATTGGAAGAGGTGAAAGGAAGACAGTAAAAGAATCTGTGAGAAACAACAGCAAAAAAAGTTATAAATTGGCAGAAGGAAAGAAATTTTAAAAGATTAAAGAGAAGAGAAAATACAATGATGGTATCCCAAAAGAGCATGAATAAAGCAGCTATGGGTCAATGCAAAGAGAAAGGGGCCGGAGGTGCTGGATAGAGAAAGTGAGCACATTGCGGGTGATGAAGAAATAGCGGAACAGCATCCTTGGTGCCTACTGGGTGCTGGATGTACGTAGTCCTAGGCACTTTTCAACCTTACTTCCAATGTAGCTTCAACAAATGCATGGACTGTGAATAAGTATTCCATTTGGTAAATCAATTAAGTCAGATAAGTGAAATAACTCATCCAAGATCTGAAGAGTCAGTAAAAACCAGAGCCAAAATTCACCCCAAATCTGTGTGCTTTCACCAAAAACTAGGGCAGGCTTGGAAAGGTCACTCTGCACCCTCGCTGGAGCGGAGGCCAGATGCCCTACTTCTTTCTTCTTATCTTTGCCAGCTAATTACATCTCTGATTAGTGTGGGACAAAGGAAAATGCACAGAAGAGAAGCCTGACAGGGGTGAGAAGGGAATGGCTGGGAGAAAGGAAGATGATTCATTTATAAGTTCTTTGTCCTCTAGAAACGCAATAGGCCTCCTAGGAGGAAAATCTGTGTCTATGGAGACAAGTCGGGCCTTGAAGAAAGTGTCACCCAGAGGCAAAAGGGAACAGAAGAGGTGCAGCCTTTTCAGACCTCCCTACCTCAGCAAGCCACAAAAAAAAGTCATAAAAGCCCTTCAGATTTCTTCCTCTTCACTCACAGCATTGCATACTGGCCTGTCCAGTATTGCCCCGTCAGACCCCGCCTCTTTTGAGAGCAGCATATTAACCAGCCAGGGTTTCTTGAGCCTCTGAGGGGTGCATAGGACTCTGTGTCACATCTTGTTTAAGACCCGAACAGCACTTTGGGAGGCCGAGGCGGGTGAATCACGAGGTCAGGAGATCGAGACCATCCTGGCTAACACGGTGAAACTCCGTCTCTACTAAAGATACAAAAAATTAGCCGGGCATGGTGGCGTGCGCCTGTGGTCCCAGCTACTCGGGAGGCTGAGGCAGGAGAATGGCGTGGACCCGGGAGGCGGAGCTTGCAGTGAGCCGAGATCGCGCGCCACTGCACTCCAGCCTGGGCGACAGAGCGAGACTCCATCTCAAAAAAACAAAAAAACAAAAGACCAGAACAACTGAAATAGGGTGTGGGCAATACTCATCAAAAAACTGGTATTAGGCAGCAATTAAAAAAAAAAGAAAGCAAATACCCTTTTCCCACTGATGACACTGAGTATCATGTCTCCACGTTGCTAGTAGCGGGATGAAAGTCATGTCCTGTACATGGTGAGGGAAACTCACCTTGTCGTTAAAGTTCAAAAGTCAAAATCCCCTTCCTTTTTAAGAAAATATTTTAAAACATTCTTGCTACTTTTTTTTAAATCACCATTTCCATTGTGTGATTTTTTTTTCCAGAGATGGAAGTAAAGGTCATTTTTAATTCCAAAATTCTAGTTTAGTGTTATCTCGAATCAACTCTTGATAAACCCATCATTTAAAATGGTCTATTCTAATTAGAGACCAATCTGAGGCTTTTAACCGGCTCTGTCTTAGGTGCATGTAAAGCCTGCTAAATATTTCGGAGGGCGGGTGAACTTCCCTTTACAAATCTTAACTTGTCTACACTTTTGAACTCCCTTTCCCTTTTAAAGCTACCTAGGTTAAAAATTAAGCCCCTACGGAGAAGGGCACCTGTATTTGCTCACCCTATTATGCAGCTATCCTGAAATGCATTGCAGCTGTCTAAATTAGCATAATTAAGTCCACATCAATTAAAAACCTCAATCACCTCTCTCCCCTTCACATGTAGATGATGACATTTGTCTAAGGTGGGAAGTAACAAAGAAACTTTTTACCCGTTGAAGACCTGGCTGAAAAGGAGGGTAATCAGATTGATCTATTGTCCCAGGTTTACCTTAACACTAGGAGAAGTGGTCCATGAATGCCGCCTGGCCAAAGTAGGATGTAGTTTGCATTTCAATGCCACTAGCACGCAGGGCCGGCCATTGAAGATGCGCGTTTTACAACAGGCCTCTCCTCTAGTGCTCTTTAGCCTCCAGTAATGAGGATAAACAAAGCACCATTATGACTTTGGTGGTGCTAGTTGTTATTTTTAAACTGGGGAAGCCTAGTGACCTTAGGATAGTGACAAGACTACACCGTGTGGTGCAGGCAAAGAAAATTCCTAGAGATGAAAACTGACATGGGGTCCAGGGGTTAATTTCTGGAACAGACAAATTTGCATACAAATGAAAAATGATGGGATTTCTGTTCTCCTAAATTTTCAATGTCATCAGCGTCAAACAGCAGCCTGTGCTCCCTTGCTGTTTGAAGAATACTCATTACTTTAGAAGAAGGGGCACCTTGTTTGGTGTTCAACTCAATGCCGGTCAATGACTTAATTTGTGCAACTTCTTGGAGACTGAGTTTTCTGTGCATCTTTGTAATTCTTCTAAATATGGCTTGAGTAATATTTATTTTTATAGTTGTAGACTTTTCTGAATAAACACTAACGCGTGGTTGACTTCCTTTGAGCATTCACCTTTTTTATCCTCAGGAGGTGTTTAACGACACGTAGCTGACTTTTTCTTTGTACGAGATTGCAGAGGAGGACAAGTTGGTCTATGTCAAAAATTACTAGATACAAGAGGTACAGGACACGACAATGCTTATGATTTTCCCCAAAGCATATGAAATTTCTTCATCCTGACTTAGTTATTTGTGCTTTTTTGATGACACAATTCATACCTGCTCATTTTTATAATTTTAGTGTCAAAAGACAAAATTATAACAAATTTAGAGATCAAATTGGCTTTCATTAGTCATTCATTAATCCAGCCACATTCCATCTAAATATTTAGAAAAGGCGCCCCAAGCAGAGGAAGTTGGCTTTATACACAGAAAAGGGCTGAAGAAAGCAGACACAGAACCAGAAATGGGTTGGTCATTTCGAAGTTACTTTCCTTAGTGCTGAAACAGAGGGCATGTTCTTATCATGCTGGCTCAGGTAAATTAGGTTCATTCTGATTGGTTGCTGTGAAGCTGCTGTTTTTTTGCTTGTGTGTGTGTGTGTGTGTGTGTGTGTGTGTTTTAAACTGGCCCCTTTAAAATTTCAGTTTGATTGTGTGGCACCTAGCATGAGTGACTCTATTCTGGTTTGCTCTGGCCTGCTAGGACCTAGTGCAGGAGCTCCGTTCAAAACAATGGTCTCCCCGAAATGTCATTTAACATTAGAAAAATATAAATATGCAAAAAGAAGAGAATAAAAATCCTTGAGTCCCAGTTCCCCGAGATGACTGCCAGGTAATAATTTTTAGTGTGTATTCTTTCTCATCCCCTTTTCCCATCTGTTATTGCTTTTAAGTATCAGCTCATTGAAGGCAGGGAGGTGGTCTGGTGTGCTCTGAGCTAAGGCTGTCCTTAAGGAAATGGTGCTGGTGGCAACTTTTAATGAGTCAGGCCATCTCTCCCGCTTCTCCACGATAGCACTAGTTATCTGTGAGACCCTAGATAACTTTCTGAAACCCCTGAATTTTCTTTTCTGAAATACAGATCACTCTAGATGCTGCTATAAATTAGTGATTGCATCATGCATAAACTTTAGAAAACTTACAAAAGGAGAAAGTCCCACTTCCAGGATCTGAAACGTTTAAAAAATCCCTTAAAGAAATAGTATTGAGGCAGCTGAATTGCTATGATGTATAAACCATAAAGGCAGTGTAATAATGTGTAGAACAGTAAAATGTATTTGCTTAACCTAGAACTTCACATGCATATATAGTGGATCATATATATCTCTGGCCTAATAAATACCTTATTAGGTATTTATTCTTCACATATATGTGAAGAATTTATGCCATAAAGCTTTTCATCAATTAAATTATTTTTATTTTTATTGTTATTATGACTTGCCAAAGGGGGATTTGAAGCCAACAAGCGAAATATTTCAAAGTCCAGATGTCCTGTTTAGACAAGGCATTTTATAGTGATTCCAGTGTGTTTTCACCTAACCTCATGTAGTCAATATCACAAAGATATAATTAGAAAATTGGGTACAATATTTAGCCCTGGTCGCTGTGTGATGGAATTGTTTGACTGCTGAGTAACTGAAGCTTGTTTGCATCCCAGTGTGTTGTGAAGGCAAACTTCAAAGAAAATATTATATCTCCCAACTCCAGCTCCTGAGTGTCTTGGAAGTATAATACAGCAAGGCTTAAAACTCCCTGCTGAGGAAAGGGCAATTTGATACTGAAACTACTGTTAAATCGTTATTGAAACACTGGTTTGCAAAAGAGTTCTTATTAGATAAATATAGTTAAAGCCTTAAAAAGCAGGGGGAAAATACACCCAAGTCATAGGAAAAAAAATGGGGAGAAAAGTCTTTAAAGTTGGACAGTATGTGTTGACAAAATTTGGAGATTTTAAAACATGTATCTACACATTTATTTTATAAATTGTACATAAGACTGGCTCCTTTTCCAGTGCAAAATCAAATATTTAGATTTGCACAAACCTATGGAAGCCAGATTTTAGACAAAAAGGGATTTTTTTGTCAGACTGTCAGTCTCTGAATTTCATCACAATCTGTTCAGCTGTTTTTGTTGCAAGCAGGCGTAAAACGTACTGGGTAAGTGTGTGTTTGTATTTATTATTAAAATGGGGATGCTAAATCCTGCTTTCGAACAGTCTTCACGTTCTTTAAGTCTGTACTGGTCATAGAGAAGCAGAATCATGATGTGTGTGTGTGAAAGTCATACATGAAGGTGGGGGAGCCTGTGCAACGACAAACACCCATGGGCAGTGACTCTTTGCAAAATAAGTTTCTGAGCATTTTAAAAATGACCCCGGCATTTTGCCTCGATAACTTTTCCTGCACTTACAAGTACTGATTCTTGTCTTGAAGAGGGATGGGGAAATGATGTGTTGGTGGCAGATCTGAATAAGTTTTATTCAATGTCATGATTCCTTTATCCCATCCTCTGCGCTAATCTAAAAATAATAACTGGGGTTGACAGTTTCAACAGCATTTAGTGTACATGTATGATTGTATGCAAAAATTGCCTAAAAGAATATAGACAATAGAACTTGACCCTCCAGTAGGTGAGACATTATAGTAAAAAGCAAACACATGTCAAATCATATAGAATTTTGTTTATGAAGCAAATTCTTCCTTCAGCCAGGGCTTTTTGAGACATAGCACTTGATGTACAAAACCTCACCTGTTGGAAATGAGATGAAGCTGATATTTCCCTTGATGTTTCCCATGGTGACTCACACCTGAAATCCCAGCACTTTGGGAGGCTGAGGCAGGAGCCTAGGAGTTTAAGACCAGCCTGGGCAATGTGGTGAGACCCCATCTCTACAAAAAAATACAAATATTAGCCAGTGTGGTGATGCACGCCTGTAGTTCCAGCTACTAGGGAGGCTAAGGTGGGAGGATCATCTGAGCCCAGGTAGTTGAGGCTGCAGTGAGCCGTGATTGAGTCACTGCACTCCAGCCTGACAGAGTAAGACCCCATCTCAATAAAAAAAAAACCCAAACAAATAATATTACCCTTCATAAATGAAGCTCTTTTGCAAAAAGGTGATAATACAGTTGTTCCTAATTGGATTTACCAAGACAATGTGAACATTTGTCTATTTTCATGTTTTGAAGATCTACAATAGAAATTCTACCTTTAACTGAGGGTATTAGTCATCTATGGCTGCCATAATAAAATATCTTGGACTGGGTGACTTAATCAGCAGAAATCTATTTCCTCACAGTCTGGAGGCAGGAGGTCTAAGCACTCCTGGTTTGAAGACAGCACATTCTCGCTGTGCTGTTAACATGGCCTAGTCTCATGTGAGCACGGGGAATATCTCTGGTGTGTCTCTTCCTCTCTTATAAGGACAGTGGTCCCATTGGATTAGGG
Source organism: Gorilla gorilla gorilla (assembly GCF_029281585.2). Lineage (NCBI taxonomy): Eukaryota > Metazoa > Chordata > Mammalia > Primates > Hominidae > Gorilla > Gorilla gorilla. The sequence goes on along the minus strand of NC_073235.2, from coordinate 46,397,186 downwards.
TCCCACCCAAATGACCTCACTTAACCTTAATTACCCCCATTCAGGACCTATCTCCAAATACAGAGACATTGGGAGTTAGAGCTTCAATATATGCGTTTTGTAGGGTACAATTCAGTTTATAACACTGACATAAACCCACAGGCTCACTGGAGCTCTGAATCTCTGCTTCTGGCCAGCTTTAGATCAACTCAGTGTAAGAATCATCTCCACATTCTGATCAGAATTCTGATTTGAAATTTTTTATGTGTATGATTAACAACATATGGGAAAAATGAATGCTTGTTGCTCTATAAATGTGGTTTAGTCGACAAATTATTTCTAAACATAGGGTCTTTGAAGAAAAAATAATTAAAGAAATTCTTGGTGGTTAAAAGGGGTTGGGAGTCACTGAAGAGTCTACTACCTGCCTTCAGAGGTGGATTTAACCAGGGAGTCCCTTGAGATCACATTCAGCTTTCAGAGCTGAGGGTCTGTGTCTGAGTGGAAAAAAGTAGACTGTTTCTTCTCTGCTGTCACACCACAACAATCAACACAGACGACTTCTGTGACCAAATGTGTGTAGGGTTCCCCCTCAGCCCTCTACACTAAGCAAGGCATCACTTCTACAGGGGACATCAGCCAGGTGTCCTCTAATTCAAATCAATCCCAGCACTGTCGACCTGAAGTTAGTGACAGATCCCATAGGGTGCTCCCACAAGACTGCGGCCACTTCCGATGCCAACTGCAAGCCCCAGGTTATTTTACCTGTGCTTCAGAGCCACTGGCTATAAATTGGGGTTCCTACAACCCCCTCCTTGGATTCAATTAATTTGCTAGAGTGGCTCACAGGACTCAGGAAACACTTTACTTCATTCACTGGTTTATAAGAAAGGATATTATAAATAACACAGATGAAGACAGGCATAAGGTAAAGTATGGGGTTAGGGGTGTGCAGTGTCCATGCCTTGTCCAGGGACACCAGCCTTCAGGAACCTTCATGAGTTTAGCTATCTGGAAGCTTTCTCAACCCTTTAGTTTTGAGTTGTTATGGTGGCTTCATTACCTAGGCATGATGGATTAAACGAATGTCTATTGGCCATTGGGGATCAACTTAACCTTCGGCCCTCTTTGCTCCCCAAAGGTTGATGGGGAGTGGGGCTGAAAGCTCCAATCCTCTAATCTTGCCTTGGTCTTTCCTGTGACCAGCCCCATCCTGAAGCTACCTGGAGGCAGCCAGCCCCAGTAAACTCAATAACATACTTTGGAGATTCTACGGATTTTAGGAGTTGTATGTCAGGAAATGAGGTTGAAGAAAATATATGTGTTTTGCAATATCAAACAATGAATTCAGGTTGTACTTACAATTATATCTAAAGAATGAAGAATTATATGGTATAGAGAACCCATTGAAATATAACAAAGTAGTTCTCCCTGCAAATTTTTAAAGAAGCGACTATTGCTACCAGATTTACAAAGAATAATAAAATTCCCAAGCCTGGCTGTGTACTCGAAGACTGGTTGTCTGGATGCTCACCAATCCCATTTCCTCTTCTGGGGCACACAGGGAGGCACCATTTTCCAGGCTCCTTCAGGATGGGCCATGTGATTAAGTCCTGGCCAATTGGAAGTGGATGGAAATGATGTACAACAGTTCTAGGACTGGCTGTAAAACTGTGTGATTTTTCATAATCTTTCTTCTCCTTCAATAGCAACAATGGAGGCCATGTATTGAAATCATATGACACAAAGAGCCTGAGTTTTATAGTTATCACCTGAAAGAAGAATTCAGAAAAACTCTCTGATTTTGGGGGAAGCAAAAAATAAACTTTATTGTGAATACACTGAAATTTGGGGATTGTTACAGCAGATAACATTAGTTGTCTTTACTAACATAATACTAAGAAAAAAATTTTAAGAATTTTTGACAGCAACCTAAGTTTTGTCTATTGAAAGATACATACTGTTTAAGAAATACTATTCAAAAATACAGAATTTCCATTTGCCTAATCATCTTAAGAAGTCTAATGTAGTTGCTATCATTGGATAACTTTTGTTGCCCACAGCAAGATTCTGGTCAGAATCTTTCTAAATTGACTATGAGTTAATATTTTCCACTAGGCACACCCACAAATCACAACAGGACTTTAGACTTCAACCTGTTTCCATCTTCAATACTTTCAAATGCTGGGAAAATTGATTTAAAGGTCCCGATTAGATGCCACCTATACTTTCCCCTTTCCCCTAAATTATACCCTGCTGAAAACTCTATATCTTCTGAATTTCATTTGTCTAGGGAAATCACTGTGTATCTCAGGTTGTGCCTGATGTACCTACCCAATGAGTTTGCAGTGGCTGCTGAGGGCACTGTGTTGTGAAGGACTCAGAGGTAGTAACTGAGTTCATTGGAATTCTCTTTGTCTGCCAAGGGCCAGAGAGTGGGGAGTAAAGGCTGGTGTATCACATCGTTGCCCACCGCTGGCTAACCCTGTGTTTCAGAATATTAAACACAGCATCTACCTTGGTTAGGGTCCAGTCCTGTTGAAAATGGTGAAACCCATCTAATGCCATACCCTTGATCCAGTAAGTACCGTTCTATTGTGCAGCAATTGGTTGCTATTTTTGGAGCTGTGTTCATTTAGGTCAGACTTACACTAATTTGTTGGACTCATCTCCAATCACCACTGAAGATGGCATTGTATAATATCTGCTATATAGAGTTTAGAGTTCATGAACATGCTAACAGATTCTGTGCCTTCTATTAGAATGCCAAAGATGATGGTAGGTTTCAGTAAGTGAGCATTGTCATAGACTGTTGATGGGGCTGTACATTGCTATAAATTTTCTGTAGTACAATCTAGTTATGTGCACCAAAATGTAAAATGTATCTACACTTTGACTCAGTAACTGTACTTTTTGGACTTTATCCTAAAAATACAAGTGGATGTTTACATATAAGGATATCAACTACAGCCTTGTTTTTAGCACCAATATCCATCATTAAAGGACTGATAGAATAAGTTATAATATATTCATATAATGGAACACAATGCAATCTTTGAATTAGATAAGGCAGACCAATGTGGCATGAAAAGCTATTCTTGATACAATGTAAAATAAAGAATGCAGGTTGTAGAACAGTTTGCACAGTATTAATTTGTCTAATGTGCAGGTCATAGAGAAGTGCATATTATTATTCTATCTAGTGCATTTATAAAAGCCTTTTATGATAAAAATATCATAAATAGTAAATGCTGGAAGTACATATTCCTAATGTTAAAAAGAGATTACATTTGTAGGATACAATGGAAACAAGGAGAGTGGCCTGGTTGAGGCAGCTGAACATTATATACTTCTGCATTGTTCAATTTTTTTAAACTACTTTCTTATCAGCAAAAGCAGTATAATTATTTCAGTCTGAGAAGAATAAAAGAAACATTAGAAGCTAATAATTCCTCTATTTTCTTTAAAATAAAATCCTAATACAAGAATTCAAAAATCTATAGAAGATGCATAGATTCTTCTAATATACATATTGAAATTTACCTTTATGGGAAAACAATCAACCTAAGGAAATTGGAGGCAATCGGCCAGGTGTGGTGGCTCACGCCTGTAATCCCAGCACTTTGGGAGGCTGAGGCAGGCAGATCACGAGATCAGGAGTTCAAGACCAGCCTGACCAATATGGTGAAACCCCATCTCTATTAAAAATACAAAAATTAGCTGGGCGTGGTGGTGCGCACCTGTAGTCCCAGCTACTCAGGAGGCTGAGGGAGGAGAATTGCTTGAACCCGGGAGGTGGAGGTTGCAGTGAGCCGAGATCTCACCACTGCACTCCAGCCTGGGCAACAGAGCGAGACTCCATCTGAAAAAAGAAAAGAAAAGAAAAGAAAAAGAAAATGGAAGTAATCATGGTCTGCATTGGGAAGTCTGGTTTTATATCCAAATTTTCGTGGAAGTTTCCTAAGTCTGGAGAATACTAGATGATGTATCAAATGACAAGAAAATGCAGTAAAAAGTAGAGAACCTATAATCAAGAAGGTCAGTGTGTGTAGTGGGTAGCACAGCTATAGATTTTTACCTGCCTGGATTCTGTTTCCCCTTCTTCTGGTAATAGACATAATAATGCCAGCTGCTTCCCATATTTTAGTGGTTCAGTGGGCCCTGCTCTATTCTGGCCAGTGGGTAGACATGGGACTGAAGCTACATCCATGAATTTCTACTGAGAACTGAACTTTTGTACACAATTACACAGGGAATAATTAGAGCTTCTTACATCTCCAGAAGCCTAGTTTTGTTTTGTTCTGTTTATTTGTATTTTAACTTTTCCAAGGTCTTGTCATTCACTTATTCAACAAGTATTTATTTATGCCCAGTACTTGGCAAAACAGTAAAATATCCTTGTCCTATTATTCTACTGGAGACAGCCCATTATAAATACAAATCAGCAAGCATAAAGTCTATGAGACAATCGTAAGTGCAAAGGAGAAAAAATAAAGGAAGGCAGGAAGATAAGTTCATTGTTGGGTTAGGATTGACATTTTAAGTAGACATCAATGAAGGCCTCTCTGAGAAGGTGACGTGTGAGAAAAGACCAGAAGGGGTTGTAGGAATGAGCCACACAGAGATCTGGGGAAAGCTCTGGAAACGCAGAGGTCTGAGGTGCACCAGGCATGTGTGAGTGGAACAGAGGGAAGGAGGAATGCTAGCAGGCGGCAAGGTCAGAGAGGTCTGGGGCTGGGGGCAGATCACATAGGGCCACATAGGACAGAGTGAAGGTATGAGCTTCACCTCTGCAAGAGATGAGAGCCGCTGATAGGTTTCAGTGGAACCATGACATTACTTGACCAACTTTTAAACACGATCTATCTCCATTAGGTTGAAAATAGCCCGAAGAAGGGCTGGGGCAGAAGTGGAGGGACCAGTTAGGAAGCTCCCACATTCATCCAGGTGAGGGATGACAGTGGCTTGGAACAGAGTGGCAGACCTTGAGGTGAGGAGAGACAGTGGGATTCTGGAAATGCAGTTGACCTTTGAACAACATGGGTCTGAACTGCGTGGGTCCATTTATACACGGATTTTTTTCAACCAAACACAGATGGAGGGGTGAGAAATATAATATATATTTCTATACAGAGGGCTGAATTTTGGTATACATGGTTCCACAGGGCCACAGCAGGACTTGAGTATGCATGGATTTGAGTATACATGGGGGTCCTGGAACCAATCCCCTGAGTATACAGAGGGATGGCTATGTTCTGTTTATCAGCTTTCCTTTGACTCTACCAGAAACTCCATGTACTTTCTATTTTTCTTTTTAAAACTAGACATTTTGGATTTTTATTCTTGGAACCCAGAAACACCAACAGATTCAGAATGTCCATAAATAATGGGAAAAACAAGATGCTTTTACTAACTCTGTGACCCTAGGTAAATGGCTTAACTCTCTGCATCTCATTTCTTCATCTGTGAAATAGGAAAGTAATAACAGATTGAACCATATGAAACTGTCATTTTGGCAGGTCGGAAATGACCAAATATTAACACTTTCATATGGCTCACCTCTAAGCCATACCGTATTTGTTGTCATGAGGATTAAATAAGCTAATACAAGTAAAACACTTAGAACCATGTCTAGCGCATCATAAGAGCTAGGTAAGTGTTAGTTGTTTCTGCTCTTATTATTATCAGTGCTTTACATTTCCAACATTTTTTCACATTCCTTTTCTAATTCAGTCCTTGTGACAGCTTAGTGGGACAGGCAGGGCCGGCAGCATCACCCACATGCTCAAAAGAGCCTTCTGCAGCACTTTAGAAGGTGTTTGTTCACACATCATGCCATTTGATTCTCAGAACAACCCCATGTGGTATGAAGCACATGTATTCAAGTCTGCTTTGTGTATTTAAATAATGAAATAATAAGAAAATAAGTAATTCATATATGTTTGATTTATTTCCCCCAATAATAGGATAAAATTGTTATGTGTTACCCTCACATGGATATTTTAATTGATGAGATGCATGAAAGCAGAGTTCGGAGCTCTCGATCTTTAAGATCCAGTTCAGTGATCATGTCCTGCAGGCTCCAGAGCTCTTCGCTCCCATCTGTTGGTAGAGAGCGCCTGCTCTGTGAACAGTACATGTGGTGTTCTTGCCTTTCTGTCTGTGTGTCCTACCGCCTCTGCTTGGACTCCCTGTTTGTCTCTGATTTCTGCATGCTCGTAGAGTATCAGACACAAAGTGGCTGGCCAATAAATGGTTAAAAAATGAACAAGGAACTAAGTGAAGGAATGAATGAATGATTATTATTTGGTTTATTTGTTAGGAAACCAAGACCCTAATAGTGAAGTGAATTGCTTAATTTCAACACAACTACGAAATGAATTAGCCAAGAATCACGCCCAGGTGGTGGAAAATCTTGTCCAGAATGCCATCCAATGTGGCATGAAACTTCAGACCAAAATGAAGCCGTAGGTGTGCTCAGCTTGGAGTGTGCCTACAAGATGAAAACCCACCCCAGATGGCATATCCAATTTAATCAACATCACCTGTGAGCCAAACCGAACAGTAAATGTTAAGACAGGATCACTAATAATGGGGACCTGGAATGTAGCCAGAATTAAAACAATGATCTGCTTAACAATCCCTCTGGGCTGGATGCATGTGGAGAACGGATAAATGCTGGATATGGAAACAGCTGCTCTATGGCAAACTGAAATGGGGCAATCATAGATAGCAAAGGGGGAAGAAACACTTGAAAGTTGTCTTAAATAAAGTAGCGCTTTAAATAATGTGTGACCTAGCTGTGGCCTTTTGAGAAGCAACCACCACACGCAAACTACCCTGGCGTGCATCTCTAGAGAATGAGGTGGTTTTGGGTGAACAAAGCCTATGGAAGTAGAAAAGGCAATGACGGCTGGTGCCACCTGTCCCGATACACAGACTGTATTAATCCAAACTAACACTGGGAATCACCTCAGAACACAAAGGCCAGTGCTCCAAATGAAAATCCCATGGGTTACCTCTTCCTGAAATTTGCCTCCTAAATATGACCATTTTCTGCAAATGCCTTGTAGCCATTGTATAAAATCCCATGTCTTTCATATACTCTCTATTGTCTAATTATTTTAAAATTATAATTACATGGTGTCTTCTCATCAGGATCACAAATTGCCTTAGAACAGAAACCAAAGTTGATGTTCAAAATAAGTAATCATCAGCATGGCACAGGTCAAGACCAACCAGAATGCTAGTTTGTAACACCATCCTGGCTGGTCCAGCCATTGCCCCCCTTCTTTTCGGTTGATGACTTTAAACTAGGAAGTATAGTAGGACTGTAAACAAAGGACTTCCTGATTGATTGATTCCCCATGTTCATTTTTATACTTGTCTGTCATTTGGGGAAATCTCATATCAGTGTGTAATTTATCATCCATACAACTGTATTAAAATAAGCATGCTAATTACAGACCTGGGAGTAGGGACTGAAAAATAAGCAGGCAAACAAGTAAAGAATCAGTTGTTCAAAATAAAATTTTCATGTATTTAATAGTCATTTTGAAATACGTACTCTCTGTGTATGTATTTACTGTGCTTATCCTTGGGAATACAGATAAAAAGAATGTATTTACTTAGGGAACATCTAGATGAGTATAAATACACATTTCACCACTGCTACCATCAAATATAATGTGTCCAAATGTTTTAAGAATAAGTTGTTATAACTTTTTGTATTGATATGTAATATTTGGACACATTTACGGGGTACATGTGATATTTTGTTACATGCACAGAATATGTAATGATCAAGTCAGGGTATCTGGAATATCCACCACCTCAGGTACTTATCACTTCTATTTGTTGGGAACATTTCATGCCCTCTTTTCTAGCTATTCTGAAATATACAATACATTGTGGTTAACTGTAATCATCCCTTATTCTAATATGAAACATTAGAGCTTATTTCTTCAATTGAACTGTATATTTGGACCCATTAACCAACCTTTTTCATCTCTCCCCCCATTATAATTATTTTAACAGCTGTGAGATCACTATAGAGTCGGTAAGCATAGTTGAATTTCATGTATATAAACAACGGATCGTCTCCTCCAAACTTCCCCGTGCAGGAATTCCTATCACAGCTTCCCTGAGAGGAGGTTAGCAGATTTGACTATTCACAATACTTGGGAGAGGGGCTATTGCCTCATAAAGGAAGCTACATGTTTTTAATTAAAAGAATGTTCATATTTTTAAAAAGCAGTTTGCAAGATATTCTATAATTGTGGATTTTCCCTACATGCTCTTCTCTAAACCATTTACTATGAATTTAGGTAAACTGCCTCTTCAGATCCAAGAGATTTTTAACCTATAACCAAAATGTCTTCTGATTTTGATCCTTAAATAGGAAAGAGTTATCAAGTGTAACTTTCACTAAATCTCAATAGCCATAGGATTACATCTGTTGAAAGGGCATTTATTTATTTATTTATTTATTTATTTAGAGACGGAGCCTCACTCTGCTGCCCAGGCTGGAGTGCAGTGGCGCGATCTCGGCTCACTGCAACCTCCGTCTTCCGGGTTCAAGCGATTCTCCTGCCTCAGCCTCCCTCCCGATAAGCTGGGACTACAGGCACCCGCCACCACGCCTGGCTAATTTTTTGTATTTTCGCTAGAGATGGGGTTTCACCGTGTTAGCCAGGATGGTCTCAATCTCCTGACCTCGTGATCTGCCCGCCTCGGCCTCCCAAAGTGCTGGGATTACAGGCAGGAGCCACCGCGTCCCACCACGAAAGGGTATTTATATAGCAGAAAAACTTAAGGGTAGCAAAGGAAATTTTCATCCGTTTCCCCTTGTCCTCATTTATTTTGGTCTTTTGAACCCAGTTGGTAAGTTGTTCACTAATCACTTCATTTAGCTTATAACACAAACTTTCTGCATTTTTTTAAAACAATTTTGACTTGGGTAAACATTTTATTGAGTATCTACTGAAATCTGTCTTGGAATAGATGAAGGCCTACTATCCCAACTCTCAAGGAGCTTAGAGTCCAATGAAGAATGGTAGAAATATAAGCAAATAAGAGCAACACAGTGTTGTAAACACTTGCGAGAGGGCATGAGCAGGAATGGATGGGCACCACCAAGAAAGGCGCGGCCAGTTCTCTTTTTCCACGTGCACTGGCCTTGGCCAAGATAATCATGTTCTGATGAGAGGAGAAAATAATTTTCTTTAACCTATGAGGCAGGCATCTCTGGGACATAGCCTGTATGTAGATCCTTGTAGGTAGATCATTTAATTAGGATGTTCTTCTCTGTAGCTTTCCCATGGACATTTTAGGATTCATAGTGATAGTTTGAATATGTTCCTGGAGAACAATCTCTACTAGATTTCCAACAATTCATAAGGTCTCAATGGGGAAACTGTTGAAAATCACCTAAACTACCATAACATAGCATTTATATCTTTGGGACTATTTCTGATGTATCTGTATCTATAAATCTTTATCTGTAGAGAGGCACTTCATCATTTGAAGAAAATACAGGTGACAAGATGACAGTGATCACAAATACTTTCTACCACCACCACCACCACCACCATCACATTCCAGGTTATTTGTTTTGAGCCTGGTCTCTGAGATAACTTCTAGGTGACCAAAATAAATTCTCTTGTCTCTCTGACATTGTTTGGTGTTGCTACCAATTAAACTCCAGCTGTAAAGCAGCTTTGTAAGAACACTGCAGTGTCACATTACAAAGAACAGATGTCAAAATAAAGGTTCACTAATTTGAAGCAACTTACATAAATAGAACCTTCAGGTATGTCTGTGACCACAAGAGGAGAAGAAGCAATTGTATTTGTGCAGTTGAATGGTACCAAGGACAGGCTCTTTCCTTGATATGCCAACAGGGAGAATTTTGTTAGCAGTATTCTGTGAACAAAACACTTAAGAGAATGTATGTATACAATAGTTTTGAAAAAAAGGGTTACTGACACAGATGCCAATTTGGTGGGGCATATGGAACATTTACACTTGCCTTTTTCTTTCTTTCTTGCTACAGCTGGTGCTGATTTAGTATGTGAAATTTTACTAGCAGGAGTGCTAATCAAGACAGAGATTCTGTAAGGATTTAGTCATTTATGTAGGGGAAACAACGGGTATCATTAAAAAGTAGAAGATCATCTTATGGAAAAACATTATCATTATCAACCTCATTTTTAAACCAAACAGACACAATGGTACTGTAAGTATCACTTTAGCAGCCGAAAAAGTCAGAATGTTTTCCTTATAATGTTCTAAGAGGATTGCACTCACAGTTTAAAGTTTTGGTAGAGGCACGTTAAAGTTTGGTGTGTCAGAGTAACGCAAAAGGGTGAGCAATTTAACAGTTAGTTGTTTAACTTTTCTGTGCAGTGCTTTGGCAAAACTACTTGTTGGAAACATCAATTTTTGTTTAAGGAACAAAATTTAGTTATGATAATATAGAAGGTGAATGCATTTTTCTGAATCATTTGGGGGAAGTTGTGTGAAAGGGAAAAATGTGGAGGGTTTGATTTGATTTTTTTTTTTCCCGTATTTGAATACAAAGTTTCGCAACATGAGGCCTGATTTTATCTAATAATCCCACTGGCCATACAGGAGTTTAGAGAAAAATTAAATTTAAAAAAATCTTTTCTAAGTAGCAACAAAATCATTGTCGGTACATTAAATATGTTGTACAGGTGGCTTGGTAGAGTTGCAGACCTGAACGGCAGCTACAAGACATCTGCTGCCTGGGGAAACTTGCAATGTGGCGAAGTGGTGTTTGTAGCTCCCTGTGGAAGGGTGCCAGCTGCCCAGGCCTTCGCTTCTGCAGATGAGCGGAGAGTCTTGTGGGGGCTTCAGCTGAAGCCGTGGGTCGTCCCATCCTCCTCTGTCTGAGAATTTAAAGGACAACGAGGACCTGCTGTGAAAAACCAGTGAGATGGTGTTGGGCGAGTTGTGGATCATCTTTCGAATATTCCCCAAGGGCTTTGTCCATCAGTATGAAAATGAGCACATGCCTGCAACGAAACCATTTTAATTCTATTTTTAGGTTGAATTTCTAGGACCTACTACAAATTTTTTATTATTATCATGATTCATGTCTTAAAAGTCCTCAGAAGAGATATTTGAAGAAAAGTAAAGTTTGCTAAAATGGAAGCAATAAAATATTTTATTCTAAAATAATTAATGGTCATAAATGTCTTAGATGTTTGGTTTGTTTTCCATTTTGACATAAATATGGCACTCTTAAAAGCAGAATACACATTATAACTTATAAATATTAGTGACTTACTAACTGGCCAATTAAAATTCATTTATGGAGTCCCATCACAGGCCAAGCACTATGTTAAAGTATGAGGGACAAAGATTGTATAACACAACCCATAGCCCTTGCTCATAATCTAGAATATTTAAAAATTAATTAGCAAATATCTTATTTTATTTACTCGGGTTTTAATGACATTTTTTACTATAAATAAGCTTGACCATTTGAGCTATCTTTTTGAAACTGGAAAAGTTGAAGACCTATCCTTAAATACACGAAGATAAAAGGGTGAGTAGGTTTGTATTGTGTCAAAATTTAAAACAAACACTAACTTCTTCCTCTTTTCCCTTCCATCAAAAATTCCTTCCATCCATAAAATTGCCTAAGAAATGAAGTTTTAAGAAAGAAAAGGACAGGGCCACCAGTTAACGGGATATGTGATTACTTAAACACACTTGACAAAAGAGAATAATGAATTTTTTTAAAGTAAAAAATTAGATTAAAAAAGTATTTTTAGCCTTATGTTTACACACACACACACACACACACACACACACACATACACTTTAAATTGTTGTGATTTCTGAGCACTAATAAATTCCCTTTAAAAATTCTGTTGGGTTATGTTCAAGGAAATAATGTTTGTTTCTGAAATTGTAACTGATGAATATTGTTTGAGAATTTCCTCAGTGAGGCAATCATTTAAATGGAAAACATTTGTGATAGGTCCTGGGGAAAACCCATTCTTTCCCCCTAAAATTACCTGAGATTGGCTGTTAATCATTTATTTTGCTGTCCATACTTATGAGTAATAAGGAAGAATAAAATGTCATGTTTGAAAAAGGAACAGGTATTCGTTTTCTTTAAAATACATTGGCTTAGTCAGCTGAAGAATAAATTAGGATGGTCCACAAACTGTTAACAGTGACAGCAAGCATATGGCAAATTTGAACTGTCTGCAGGTCAACTTTTACTTTTGCTTTCCAAATGTCTGTCAGTCATTGTTAGGATCTAAATACACGTGTTAATGGGTGAAATTCAGTGATATGAAATCGTTTAGCAAATTCTCAGAGCAAGTGATTTTTTTTTTGGTCTTTGTCTTTCATATACAAACCTTCCTTGATCACAGTCTTACAAAATTTTACTCAGAAAGAACAAACCCTTTGAAAGGTATTGTTGCCTTTTCTTTGTTCAGTTAGGAAAAAGACAAACAGTATAGTCATATGGCATGTGTGTGTGAGTGTGTGAATGTGATGTGTGCACATTGATTGATTTCTCCAAGAACCAGTACGGTGCTCAGGTTGGTGCCTTTGCCATCATTATGACTGTCCCTGTCACTAATTGTACCTTTCACTGTGGCAATGGAGAGCCATCTTTTAATTTCTCTCTTTCTATCAGAGCACCCTTGCTTTCTAAAGTCAGTCATGTTTATGGCAGTGGAGACCAACGACAGTTTGACCATAGTGGAGTATTCTGCCAAAGGTAGTAATAAGAGGACAAGCAAGTGCAGCTGGGATGAAAATTGACATGGAACTCCTGGGACAGATTGAAAGCAGGTTAGAGAAAAAGACGTGAGAGAAAGAAAAGGAGGAATAGAAAAGACTTGGAATAGAAAAGTCTCGAAAAGGCAAACCACCAAACATCCAAAAGGATGAAGGCACTGACCTCAACAAGTTTTCCTGCACGAGGATGAGAAAATGGATGGACTGCAAGGGGCGGGAGCTGCCTCGGTTTTGAAACACCTCCTTCAGAGCAAGTCCTGTGCTGCCTCTGAAAAGATTATGGAGTCAAGTGTTGGAAGCAAGAAATGCTATTCATTTCTCCAGGGCCAGAAGAATTCTGATCATATTTTTAAAATTGCTTGTCAAAATAACAGGGATGCATTGCTTTTTAAGATACCAGAGTTTTCAAGAAGCTCAGTGGTGGAATGTTCTTTGTAGGCGGGGGCTAATAGGAGATTCTGTAAGAGAACTGAGCTCCCTACTAGCAATGGGGATGATTGGATCCTTGAAGAGCAGAAGTCAGGCGGCAGCACTTAAGTGTCAGAAGCAAAGTACAGAATTACCACACCGGGTGACAAGGTCATAATGGCAGGCAGAGGAGACTGCAGCCCCTGCGGCAGCAGTTGCCCTGAGGTACGTCAGTCTTCTCTGTTTGGCAGGTGTAATTGAGCAGAATAATCTTAGAAGCAGGGCTGCTGCTACAGAATGTGGAATATATTGCTTCTCAGGTCCACTGTGACAGTAAAAGAGCAATCACAGTAACTAGGTCTGAGAAGGACATGGAAACAGATCCTAGAGATGAGAACCTGGATCAACGCACCAGGCAAGAAGCACCTACCAGCAAAAGTGCTAACCGAAAGAGAGACTCTACCATGAGTGGTGCTATGGTTTGGGTATTTATCCCCTCCAAATATCATTTGATCCCCAGTGTTGGAGATGCTGGAGATGGGGCCTAGTAGGAGGTGTCTGTGTCGTGGGGGTGGATCCCTTATGAATGGCTTAGTGTCATCCTCATGATAATGAGTGAGTTCTCGCTCCATTTGTTCCCATGACAACTGATTGTTAAAAAGAGCCTGGCACCTGCCTCCCCTCTCTCTTGTCATGTGGCATCTGCTCCCCTTGCTTTCCACCATGAGTGCAAGCAGCCTGAGGCCCTCAGCAGAAGCAGATGCTTGTGCTATGCTTCCTGTGCAGCCTGCAGAACCACGAGCCAAATAAACCTCTATTCTTTATAAATTACCCAGCCTCAAATATTCCTTCATAGCAATGCAAAATGGACTGAGATGGGTGATTTTAAGGAGAGAGGATGAATGTCAGCTATTGCCTTGAAGTCAACTGCTGCAGTGGGGGCTGTAGTCTGTTCCATGTAACCTTTGTCTTGCAAAGTTTTGTTGAAAATGCCGACCAAACAGAATCCTGAAAAAGCTATGCCTAAGTGGAAATATTTAGTTTTCTATAGAAATGATATTTCCTGGTATAAAGGATTTTACCTTTATACCTTTATTTTGCCTAAGGTTTTTAATAGACTTCTGACTAGTTAGCCTAAACCTGTGTGTCTGTAGGTCTTACATGTGATGATGTTTACAACCTTGATAGCTGCTTCATGGTAGCCAAGGTTGTTGGAGTAGGTCATGAATGCTGCCAGCTGACTTCTACAAATTCATGCCATCCGACCTCAGCTACGGACCCTCCTTGCTATGGAACAGTCTTTTAGTCTCTGTTTTTTTCCCTACTGTATTTCCCACAGCTGCTATTCCAAGCCTTTTCCATTGTCCTCAAGTTCAGAAAACTATTCCTGTACACTTTGTATCAGCAGAGGACCTCAAAACATACTTCTCAGTGATTGAAGTTATCCAGTCCAAACTCTAACTTCTTAATCCTCACTTGGCTTTTGGGATGCTGTTCTCTTGTGGGTATCTTTCTACCTTTCCATTGCTTGCTCCTATTTCTCTTCCCACCTCTCAATTAGGGACTTTCCTACAGTTCTCTTTGGTCATCATAACCATCCTCCTAATAATATGCCAGGCACAAATTACATCAGTGTCATTGCATCCATTCTATCAGCAATTCTGTCAATTACATGTTCGCAGGTTTCTCTTTAAATCTGTGTTTGGCATTGCCCAGATTAGAATCTTATTTTCTCCCTTCTAGATAGTAGTCTCTCTTCTTTATGTCAATCAGAATAATCTTTCTAAAACATAGACTTGATCAATTTTCCCGACTCAGATTTTGTTTTCACTTTTTATTATAAATAAAATGCTTAATATTTTCTTGTGAATATAAGAATTTCCTTTGTGAAATACAGCATACTAGAAGAATATATATATGATATGTAAGTAGCATCTAAACATAATAAAATGATCACTGCTCACAATTCAGCTTAAGAAATAAAATACTACTTTTACTTTGGAAAGCCTTTGTTTTGTGAGGTCCTGCCCAGTTGCACCCCCTTCCTCTATCCCATTACATCTTCTCTCCTTTATCTAAAGGTAATCAGCAACTGGAGTTAGGTTTATTTCCTCGTTTCCCTTACAGTTTACCATATATGTATATATATTAATCTATGTAGAGATGATATGCGTATTTTTAAATAAAAATATGTGTTGCAGTGTTGTTTCATTTTGCCTGTTTTTGAACTTTGTATAAAAGAAATTATAATGTATTATTCTACAACTTGCTATTTTCACTCATATGTTTTTGAGAATTTATTTATCTTGATGCATATGTCGGTAATGTGTGTATTTTCACTCTTGCATAGTATTCCATTTCAAGAATGCATCCCAATTAATTTTTTTATTCTTCCTTTATTGGGTATTTGGATTGATTTATTATCACAAACATGTTACTATAAATGTTCTTGCATAGGTTTCCTCATGTTCATGTATTTAAGTGTTTTTCTAAGATGTATACCTAGAAGTGGTATTGCTGGGTATGCACAAATTCACTATTTCCAAATAATTCCAACTTGTTTTCCAAAGTGATTTTACCAATTTACTCTATGCAAGCAGTGTATGGGAGTTTTCCTTGGTCTATATATTAGGTTGGTGCAAAGCTAATTGTGATTTTTGACATTAAAAGTAATGGTTAAAAACTGCAATGACTTTTGCACCAACCTACCAATCTTACCAATACCTGGCATTTTTAGACTTTAATTTTTGCAGTCTATTTAGATGTGACATTGTATTTCATGGTAGAATTAATACACATTTCCTTGATCACAATTGACATTGAGAAATTTCTCATGTTTACTCTCTATTTATCTCCTGTGAAAAACTATTCATTGTATCTTTTTTTCATTTTTAGTAAGAAAAATGTTTGAATATTTTTTCCTAGCTAATTTTTGTACTTTTTGTAGAGACAGGTTTTCCCCATGTTGGCCTGGCTGGTCTTGAACTCCTGAGCTCAAGCAATCTGCCTGTTTTTACCTCCCCAAATGCTAGGATTACAGGCATGAGCCACTGCACCCGGCAGGCTGTTTGACTTTTAAATTTTAATTCACGGGATTTAAAAACTGATTTCAGATAGTAATCCCTTATCAATCTTTTCTGTTTTGGTTTATGCTTTTTGTTTACTTTAAAATTATTTATTACCCTGAAGCGAAAAATATGTTTTCTTATGTTCCCTTTTAAAGTTAAAGTCTTTCTTTTCTTATTTATCAATCCATCTAGAATTAATTGTTTACAGGGTGGAAGATACTACTACTTTTTTTTCCATATGTATGATCAATTGTCCCAGCATAGTTTATTGATAAATTTGTCCCATTGCCACCGATTTGTAATGCTAGTTCTTTCATTTATCAGGTTTCCATCTAGGTGCATAGATCTGATTCTGGGATCTCTGTCCTGTTCCACTGGTCTAGGGTTTATCTCCACACTGCTGGCTTTTGTGTTTACTATATGGCTTTCTTTACTGTTGTTCTTTATTTTTTCATATGGTTTCAAGTTACTTTCTAGTATCCTTTCATTTCAGCTTAGAGAACTTCCTTCAGCATTTCTTATAGGGCAAGTCTAGTGACAAATTCCCTCAGGTTTTTAAAATCTGATATCTTGATTTTTCCCTTCATTTTTAAAGGATGGTTTTACCAGGTATTGAATTCTTGGTTGACAGATTTTTTTTTTCTTTCAGCACTTTAAATATGTAACCATGTCATTCCATTCCTTCTGGCCTCACTGACTTTTGAAGAGAAATCAGCTTATGGTCTTACGAAGGATTCCTTGTATGGGGTGAGTTGCTTCTCTTTTGCTGGTCCAAAATTCTGCCTTCATCTTTTGAAATATTAGCTATCATATGCCTTGGTGTGAATCTCTTTGCATTTATCTTCCATAGGCATAGAGTTCATTGAGCTTCTTGGATGTGTAGGTTCATGTCTTTCATTAAATTTGGAATATATTCAGCCACACTTTCTTCAAGATTTCTCTCTGCCCCTTTCTCTCTTCCCCTCCCCTCTGGGATTACTATTATGTGTAGTTAGTTTCTTGTTGGTGCCCCATAGTTTGTTAGGCTACGCTCATTTTTCTTCATTCTTTCTGGTTCTCTTATTGGATCATCTCAGTTGACTTATATTTAAGTTAATCAATTCTTCTGTCTGCTCATATCTGTTGTTGAAAACCTCTAGTGAATTTTTCAACTCCAGAATCTCTATGTGATTTCCTTTTACATTTTTTATATCTTTATTGACACATTCTCTCTCTCTCTGTCTCTCTCTTTTTGAGATGAGGCCTCACTATGTTGTCCAGGTTGGAATGCAGTGGCTATTCACAGGCATGATTATAGTGCACTGCAGCCTCAAACTCCTGGTCTCAAGCAGTCCTCCTGCCTCAGTCTTCCAAGTAGCTGGGACTACAGCTGTGTGTCATGCTATTCTCTATTTGTTGAGACAGCATTTATCTCATTTCCTTAAGTTATTTTTTATGCTTCCTTTACTTCTTTAAGCTTATGTAATACAGTTTATTTAAAGCCTTCTTCCCATAGGTCTAATGGCTGGGTATCTCCATGAACAGTTTCTATTAATTTTTTAATTAATAGAAATGGCCCTGTGAATGGGCCATACTCTCTTATTTCTTTTCATGCTTCATAATTTATTTTGTTGAGTACTAGATATTTTGAATATTAAAATGTGGCAAGTCTGAAAATCAGATTCTTTCCTCTTCCTTGAGGCTTATTTTTCCTGCTTGGTGTGGGTTGTTGTTGTTAGCTTGTTCAGTGAATTTTCTAAACTAGTTTTAAGTCTCTCTGAGTGTTTTCTTTTTCCTTTTTCTTTTTCCATTTCTATAATCTTGTTATTTCAAGAATGTTATACAAATGGAACCATACAATATATAACATTTTGGGATTTCTTTTTTAACTCAGCATAATTGTCTGGGAATTTATTGAAGTTGTTCCAGGTATAACAATTTTTTATTCTTTAATTATTATTTATTTATTGGTACAGATGTATCATAGTTTGTTTAACATTCACCCTTTGAAGGACATATGGGTTGTTTCTAATTTGGGTCTACTACAAATAACACTGTTGTAAACACTTGTGTGCAGGTTTTTGTGTGAACATATGTCTTCATTTATGACCAGATAGATGCTCAGCAGAGAAATTGCTGGGTTGTATGGTAACTGCGTACCATCACTTAGTTTCTTAAGAAACTGCCAAACTGTGTCCAGAGTGGGGCAATGGTGAAAGTTCTGAATTTCCAGTGGACATCTTCAGATACCACCTCAGTGGGGAGAGGATGGTACGGATACAAGTCCAGGCTCCCACCATGTAGTCTCCACTGTCAGCACACTGGGGAAATCTAATCCAGCCAGTGGGAAAAATGTGGCCTTCTGTGAAGGCCTACTTGTTCTTCTCTGACATTAACCCAGCAGGATGTTAGGTACCTATTTACAGCTTGGCAAAAGTAGAAGTTCAAGTTATTAGCTTGGCCTTTGCTGGTGGGGTGGGGGTGGGGTTACCAATTTTTCTGTATTGTTTGTCAGAAGTACAGTGGTTAATGTTCAAAAGTTTTCTGTCTTGCTAGGCTGCTCCTTTGTCCTTGGACCAGTAGGCATTTTGGAGACATTTTTGGTCTGTGACCACTGACTTTACTATTTTGTTGGCTTCTTCAGTTCCAAGTTTGGGATATATGAGCAAAAAGAAAACCCAAGGATCTTATCACCATATTATACATCAGGTCCTGTGTTTCTTGGCCAGTCTGCCTTCTTCTCTCCACCCCTAGAGTGTTCTGGTGTGTGTGTGTGTGTGTGTGTGTGTGTGTGTGTGTGTGTTTCGGGTTTTTAGTTGTACTGCATTTAGAGCAGAAAGTACAGCCACTCTATTTTACCAAAAGCAGGAATATGTTCTGGTTGGGGTTTGTTGTGAATCATAATGAATCTAAAAATCAATTTGGCAGAATAAAAATCTTTATGATTAACGATGAACATAGTACGCCTTTGCTTTTAAGCCTTTATTATATTTCTTCAGTACAGTTTTATAATATCCTACTCAAATGTCTTATATATCTTGTTGGATTTATTCCTTAGGTACTTTATGTTTTCAGATGTTATTGTCAATAGTATTTTAAAAATTATCTTGTGTTGGGATGTATAGATTGTAGTTTAATTCATGTTCCACTTGTATATATTAACTTCATTACATTTTCTTATATGTTCTAACAATTTGTCTTTAGACTTTTAAAATGTAGAGAGTAATATTGTTTTTGAATCATGATAATGGTATTTTTTCCTTTTATTTCCTTTCGTATAACTTTTATTACTCTTTCTTGTCTTATTGTAAGACTCTTTAGTGCAATGCTGAATAGAAGTAGTGACAGAAAGCAATTTTGTCACATTCTTGAACTTAAAGATAATCTTATGATTGCTGTATGTGCTTTTCCAGTTACTCTTTACTAGAATAAAGAAAATTTCTTCTATTTCTAGTTTGCAGAGTTGTATTAAATGGGTATTGAGTTTTATTGAATGCTCTTACTGCATCTATGGGGGGTGATTTTGACTTTCTCCTTTAATCTTTTAATGTAATGAATTAATTTTGTAATTTTCTAATGTTGAATCAACTTTGCATTTCTGGAATAATCACCATTTGGTGATAATGTATTATCTTTTTCATATATCCCTGGATTTACTTTGTTAATGTAGGTTAGCATTTTTCATTTATCCTGTGAAATTGACTCATAATTATGTTTCAAATTGACTCTGTGTGGTTTTGGTGTAAAGGATGTGCCAGCCTCATCCAATATATTAGAGAGCAAGTCCTCTTTTCCTCTTTTCTAAAAGAATGAAATAATTTGATCCTTAACTCCTTGATAGAATGCATCAAAAGAAATATTTCAATAAGGTGTTTTTCTTTGCAGAGAATTTCAATCCATGTTTTTAGTTTGTTGAGTGAGTTCTAAGGCGGTTTAGATTTTCTAGGTTTTTGTATGTTTTGATAACATTTTTTCTAGAAATGTGTTCCTTTCAGTGAATCATTCACATGTACTGTTTTTAAGTTGATATAATATTCTCCTACCATCTCTTTAGTATGTGTTGCATCACTAATTAAGTACCCCTTTCATTCCTCACATTGTATATTTTGCTTTCTCTCTCTCTTCTTATTTTTGTCAGAGATATATTCTTTGTTAGTTTCATCATAGAACCAACTTTTAGCTGTACTGATGCTCTGTCTTGTATCTTTAATTTTCATTTAGTTATTTTATCCTTGTACTTCACTGTTTACTTCCATTTGCCTTGTTGTGTTGATCCCATTTCTGCCTTGGCCTCAGGTTTGAGTCCTGTCACTAAAGCATGACTATGAAATTGACATTCTAGGCCACCACAAATTAGTAGATACTACAAGGCAAAAGTCTATTCCAAATCTCTTTAACTTCTTGAGTTTTTTGTCATTGGTTTCTAGAGACTCCTTTATGATTACAGAAGCTCATCTAGGCATTGCAAAATGGCATCTTTTATATTTTGCCTACCGTTTTTGGATGTGCTTCCTAGAAGAGGTTTCTCAGAAATGACCCTGCCTGGTGACCCTCAAATACTCTCCATGATTCTTAGTATCTAGAAACCATGTCCAAATTCCATAATTTTTAAGGGCTCTCACCTCAACTTGCCTTTCCTGGCTGTCTTTCCTGTCAGGTGATGCCCTTTTCCACATGGAAACTTCCTTTTAATTCTATACACAGATCAATGTCATTTATTAGTGATAACTTCCTAAGTGTTTGAATACATAAGCACTCTGTTCTACAACATTACTAACAGGTCATATAGATATTTCTTTCTTACAGCACTATTCAGTGTTTACTGAAGGAAAGAATTTATGCCCATCTTTCCTGTTGGGGTTTGAGTTCCTTGAGGAGAGGAACTGTGCCTGACACAGGGTAGCCATTCACAGTCATTGCTCGTGGAATGAATGTGTGTAATTTTCAGTCTTTCTCCTCACTTCACATGTATTTTCTCCTGAGTCCACCTTTGAGGCTCTAGCTATACAAGTAATTACCCATAAAATAATAGGACCCTATATAGTCGCTAGAATTTTTCTTTTCTGTAGATTTAAGCACCTGTGGCCCAGCTCTTAAATGGTATTAACCAAATTACACCGAGCATTTTGGTTGTACCTTTGAGTTCCGGAGTCTAATTGCTTGTAATGAAACACTGGAGTCATAATTTGATGGTCTGTAGGTTTCTCAGCTGTTTCTCTCTATGAGAAAATGTATAATGGGATATTTTGCACGTGACTGTCTATATTTTATATGCAACACATCAGTGTTGTGTAAATTTTGTGAACAACTTCTATTATCTTTGAAACCACAGAAGCAACAAATAGTTATAATTATAGTCTGAAGAAGTGATAGTGTTTCAAATATGCCTACAGTCGTGGTATTACAATGAGAATGTTCTGTTTGCCTGCAGCTTTCACTGTGCTCAATGACATCAAAATTATACTAAATTTTAACAGAAACTTCTGTCCTTAAACAGAAACAGCTTGTTTGAAAAGCTAAGAGTTTCCTTTCTTCTGAATTCTTTGATTCTTTACTGAATAAAAGTGGTGGAAACGGTAAATATCGTGGCATAACTACATTCTTTGTTAGTTGCCGGCTGGTTTTACTATCATCGAGTAATAGGTATTCTACTTTGCTCCACATGGGGAATGAATACGCTTTATTTAAAACTTCTTTCTGTGCATCTGCTACTTGTCAACTCATGATCTTCTGATCCTTGAAGATTTGACAACCCTGTGATTTGCTGTAATGGAATTACTGAAAAGTTATCAACAAAGACGTTGCAATGTAAGAATGCAAAGTAAGTCCTTAGATGTTTAGAGGGAAATAAACTTCAAAAGGGGTAGTGGCCACAAAGAAATACCTGAATCATACAATTTTTGGTGTGGTTCTGCATGTCTTTAATTTTGTCAACTGGGAGAGAGGATGTTTATGTTGCCATCTCTTTCCCCCGGCTGTGACTTATTTTTTTCTATAGCTTATTCATTAACACCTCATATGGTACTGAATACACCTCAGACAGGGTCCATCAAGTCAAAGAAAATGCTACTTAGAATCAGAAAAGCTCAATTCTAGTCCTACCTTGTCTTGTCATTTTTGCCATTGACTGTGGCAGAAACATTGGATCAGTCTTTCAATTTTTCTGGGCCTTTATTTCTTTGTCTGTAAAACGTAAGTAGGTGGTAGGTTAGATAAGTGATCCTCCAAGTCTGGCCCCTGGACCAGTAACATTAATATGATCTGAGAACTCATTAAGAAGCAAATTCTTGGGCCTCAGCCCAACTCCGAAGCTCTGAAAGTGGAATCAGCAATCTGTATTTTCGTAAGCTCTTTAGGTGAATCTAATATACATTAATAAACTTTAGAAAACTTCTAACTGGAAACTTACATGAGTATCTATGAATGTTAGAGTAATCTAGGCCTACATGGATGTTAAGTAGGCATATTCCTCTGCTTGTAATTAAATTTAAAATTTGGATTCCAAACACAGATTTAGAAGCATATGTAAGAAAAAAAAGAAAAAGAATACTGAAAGTGTTGTCCAAAAAAAGTAATTACTCTAAAAATGTTTTTGAATATAAGCATTTGCAGAATTTGCCTCCATTTGACACTGCAAAATGAACTTGATATTTCTGTCATACATGTATCTTGAGGAGTATTTCCACTGAATGATCATCACTGCTTAATGCCTGTGATTTCAGAAAAAATAATTTAAAATTATTCAGATTTATTGTAATTGAGTTCTTATATTTATGAAGGAGAGCAGTTAATAATCTGTTCTACATAAGTGCACATATGGCTAAAATTTTTGTTATTGAATATTTGGGCCTTTGGTCTCCTATATAAGAAAAATGTCCTTGTGTTTAACCACTTCTGTGCTTTGTTAGCATATGCTTTACCTAACAGCCTGTCTGGCTCCATTTTTTTATTAGTGTAGAAGAGTTTGTGGTAGTGATTTTGTTTTTCGAGGATTGGTATTATTACATTAACCATGGCTTTATGCTTTCCAAGGTCTCTAAAAGAGGGAGTTGGAGAAACTTTTATTCATAGTATAAATAAGTTAATACATATATGACAGAGAATGCAGTCAGTTTTTAAATAAAACCTAGTATTACAGTAAATTTAGAAAGTCAGTTAGGTGTGGTGGTGCTTGCTTATAGTCCTAGTTACTTGGTAGGCTGAGGGGGGAAGATCGCTTGAACGCAGGGGTTTGAGACCAGTCTGGGCAACAAAGCAAGGCCTCATCTCTAAAAAAGTAAAATGAGAACTGAGAAAGGGGAGGAGTATAATTATTGCTTTTTATCTTGAGTTGATGAACAAGATAAAATCTGAGGGTCTAGTCTCAATAAATCTTTGCTTTTTATAAGAGAATCCAAAGTTAATCTAAAGAGATGAGTATATGTCAAATTTTGATGTGTATTTTCACAGCTAATTTCCAGAAGCCTGTGAAAAATGAGCTAAAACATTAATTGGTTTTACTTTTTCATTGCAACTGGAAATAGCCCAAAGAGGCAGACTAAAAGCAGTAAGAAATAAGTTTCTATTACAAAATCAAGTGAAATGCAAAAGACATTTTGAGAAATTATTCCTGGCCAAATATTTATTGAAGACCTACCATGTACTAGATTCTGTGTTTGAAACTGGGGATAGGCCAATGAAGAAGATATGCCTTGCCCATTGGAGATTAGGATCTAGTCAGAGAGACACACATTACAAAGTAATTTCTGGCTGGGCATGGTGGCTCATGCCTGTAATCCCAGCACTTTGGGAGGCCGAGGTGGGTGGATCATGAGGTCAGGAGATCGAGAACATCCTGGCTAACATAGTGAAACCACATCTCTACTAAAAATACAAAAAATTAGCCGGGTGTGGTGGCGGGCACCTGTAGTCCCAGCTACTCAGGAGGCTGAGGCAGGAAAATGGCATGAACCTGGGAGGCGGAGCTTGCAGTGAGCTGAGATCGCGCCACTGCACTCCAGCCTGGGCGACAGAGCGAGACTCCATCTCAAAAAATAAATAAATAAATAAATTAATTAATAAAATAATAATTTCTACAAATTATGATTAAATATCCATTTCAATATAAATATCCAGTTCAATAAGTGCTATGGAAAAGATATGTATACTGCAATGATAATGCATAATACAGATAGAGCCTAGTCAGGATAAGGGAAGACTTTGATACAAGTTTTGACGATAGTCATTCTGACTGCTATTTGGACAATGGAAGGTAGGAGGGAAAAGGAATGTGAAGAACTGGTTAGGAGGCCATTGTAGTGATCCAGGTACTGTTCTAGGCCTTTGGTATAGAAATCCCTGCACTTGTGGAACCTATGTTGTAATGCAAAAGTTATACATAAAGTACCAAGAATACATAAAAAATTTTGCATAACTATCATCCTAGTTTTCTGACATTGCATAGCAAACCAGCTCAAAATTTAGTGGCTAAAGATGATAATTTATTATGTCTCCTGGTTTTAGGAGTTGGCTGTGCTCACTTGGGGATTCTTTCAGAATCTCTCATGTGGTTGCAGTAGCAGATACTGAAGTCATCTGAATCATCCACCAACATGGCCTGTTTTGCACACAGGCCTGATATGTCAACACACCTCCATGTAGCACACATTCCTTTCAGCACAGCAGCCTGAACATCTTACACAGTGGCTCAGGGCTTTAAAAGACAGGAAATCAAAACTTTCAGTCCTCTTGAAGGACTCTTCAGTTGGAACTAGCATAGTATCATTTCTACTGTATTCAATTGGTCAAAGCAGTCACAGGCCAGTGTGGATTCAAATTTGTTTAAGAGTGAATTCCGCATCGTGGTGGAGGGTGTCACACACAATGGCAAGATGACCCAGATGGCCTCTTGTGATCTTTACCTTCTGTGAGCATGCCATGTAGAGTCCCCTTCCACAGGCCTGACCTGTGTAACCAATACAAGGGTCTGTGACTTCCCAGGCGAGGTCATAAGAGGCATTGCAGCTTCTACTTCGTTCTCTCAGATCACTTTTTTGGAGAGAGTTGGCCTCCATGCTGACTAGCCTTCTGAAGAGGCCCACGTGGAGAGAAACTGAGGGCAGCACCAACTTGCCACCCCTGTGAGTGAGCCCCTGTGGAAGTGGCTTCTCCAGCCCTAATCAAGCCTTCAGACGACTGCAGCCTCATAAGAGACTTCAGGCTTAAACCATCCAAGTGGTTCCTGATTCCTGCCCCACAGGAACTGTGAGATTTAAAAAATATGTATTATTGTTTGAAGCTGTTAAGTTTTGCGGTCATTTGTTACATAGCAATAGATAAATAGTACAGAGGCAATGCTGGAGGTAACCTGAGGGCAGTGTTTATGTCTGTTTCACTAATGCATCTCATGCAGTATAGTACCTGACTCACAGTTCAGTAATACATGAAAGAAAGAAGGCCATGATGTCATAGTCATTGAAGAGCCTTCTCATTGCATGGCTTCTTGGAATGGAGGTTGAACAAACATCCCAAGTGCCAGGAAGCATAATGTAGTGGGGGTGGGATGCTGGGTGCAGAAGCAGCATGGTCTTCATGCAAAGACAGACCACTCCGACAGTGTAGATGGTCACCTTTTGACAACGGGACAAGACCATTGATAACCCTGACCTGTACTGTAGAATTGAGAAACCAAAAGCATCCTGAAGACTACAAAGATTGTATCAAAGACTTCCTATTTGTGCACATTGTTTTTTCTTCTTTCATAGAAAGTGATTAAACTGGTCTGTAGGAAAACTGATTTGCTCTTCAAAGAAAGCCCTGGTCTCTGCTCAGTGATTTATGTTCTGCTAGGATGGCTACCCATGGATTCAGGGCTACTTTCTTCGTGTATACTCTCAGTACATTTATTCTTTCTTCAAATCAAAGATACGTCTACTTTTTTTTCTAAGTATTTTAAAGAAATATCAGTGGAAATCAGAAAAGAGCACTCACATGAGAAACTCTTAGCAAATTCAAAAATAGTCATAAACTCAAATTGCTGTCCTGTGTTTTATAGTTCACAATATTTCCCTATATCTTTGAAGAATTGAAAAAGATATCCAACAGAATGAACCCTAACCATATTTTATTAATACGATTTTGGCATAATGCTTCTGTAGATCAGTATTTTTTCCAGTATATAATTGTGGAATGGAAAATAACAAGAAAAATTACAGAGTTGAAGTGGTCTCTAGTTGGAACATTTTGGAAGAATGCTTTGTGATCAAAAGCAGAATTTTAAGTAAGCTATGTGTCTTAAGTTCACATGTATTGTTTTTAAATGGGCTAATTTAGAAAGCAATAGAAGCATAGCTTGAGGAAGAATAGACAGCATTAGTGAGAGTACTTCAAGAGGGACAAATAACATATGAGGTGTCGGGAAAGTGGGACAGACAGAACGAGACACATTCAAAGGTCAGCAAGTCGATTTCTTTGACTGGAGCAGAGAGTGTGCTGAACAAACACCACTCGCCCATACGCCTTCTCACGCCGCAGGTTGTCCTGTCAGCTTCACTCCCCAAATGAGAATCCATGCATTCTTTTACATGTTTCCCCTGCTTCCAGGAATGAGGCAATAGAAGCCTTCCACCCATCCTTAAAATGTACTACGTCCATTCCCTACATAAAAACTCTCGGATTGATATTTGGAGGTGGGATTGTGAAAGATACATGCAAACTATGCTGAGGAAGCTCCTAACAGAGTGCGCTGAGGCAAAACTCTCTGGTCACGGTGAGGCACACCTGGAAATAATAGTGGTTTATCAGTGCGGGCGGGGCCAATCGGAGGATGGAAGATTTGGGGCCAGGATGAAGTCACACAAATGGCCCACGGGTTCTACACAAAGTTTCTGTATTTTCCAATCAAAGGAGTACCTTTCGGTGTTTGAAGAGTAGAAACCATGGTGAGTGGCAGATTGTCCTTGTTATATGTGTATTTGCCTCAGTATCTTCCAGTCAGGAGAATTGAATGACAGAATTAAATAGGCATCCTTTTTAAAATTGTAAAATAATGTATCCCCTTTGAAGAAAATTTGGAAAAACAGAAAAGTAAGAAGTAAAAATAAGAAGAAAAAAAACAATGCCAAACAAAACCACATTATTGATTTGACGTATTTTCTTCTTCCTGCCCCCACTCCCTTATTTTCTGTGTGTTGGTCTTTACATGCAACACACACACAACAAAGCACAAATACTCCAAGTGATTTTGAATTTTTCTTTTTTCCACTTAACATTATATTATTTATTAATTTTTTTGTAAACCACAAAAAATGGCTATGCTATCTCTCACTGTGTGTGAAAATGTAGCCCTTGGTTACTTAACCATCTCTATCATTTTGGGTATTTAGAATGATCTGATATTCACTGCTATTAATAACATGATTAATTTCTCCATGTTTTTTCTGAATTTAGGATTTTCTTAAAGGATACATTTCTGGACATTTGATTATTTCATCAAAGGATAGGAATAGTATGATTATATGAGCATTGACTTGATTCTTTGATGAGTTATATTTTCTCTTTATAATTCATATACTCTAATCAAGATCTGAAATCATATAAAAGACATGGTCTGTTAAGACTCTGGTTTAGGTTGTGTGTGGTGGCTCATGCCTATAATCCCAGTACTTTGGGAGGCCAAACTAGGTGGATTTCTTGAGCCCAGGAGTTCGAGACCAGCCTGGGCAACATGGTGAAACCCCATCTCTACAAAAAATACAAAACTTAGCTAGGTGTGGTGGTGCATACCTGTAGTCCCAGCTACTCAGAAGGTTGAGGCTAGAGGATGGATTGAGCCCGGGAGGTTAAAACTGCAGTGAACTGTGATTGTGCCACTGCACTCAGTCTAGGTGACATAATGAGAGCATGTCTCAGAACAAACAAACAAAAAAGACTTGAGCTTCTCTCTAGACTTCTGAACTTGGTGTCACCACGTTGATGAATCTGTATCCTGAAAGCCATTGCAAGTATTGTGGGTTGCAACCATTGGATTATGACCAAATAGACAGTTTTTTCCTGAGTGATTTCCCACTCACGAGGTGGGAGGGGCAGAGTAAAACAATTTTAAAGCAATATCCAAGATTAGCAATCAATATTCTTTGCCAATAGCTTGAAAATGTAAGGAGATACAGTAACACTTAGGACAGAGAATCTGCTATTTTATTTTCTGTTCCTAAAATATACACTTTTTGGAATGTGCCCTTATAAAGCTTATAATGACCTCTATATAGAAAGTTTGGATCCAATATGAAGACCTTTATGACAAAGAAATTTGATCATAGCAATATTGTTTACCTATTTTTCTCCTTTAGAAGCCCACTTTTTGTAAATAAAATGTTAGTATTTTTATTCATTTTACTGTTTAAGACTGTTTGCTTTTCACTAACCTTTTATTACTGTACAAATATTTTCCTATGTTGTTATGAGTGAATCCTCCTATTAGCTTCAATTCTGTAGTGTCATAATCACACAAAAGGCTGAAGTACTGATTATGCCCCAGATAATGTAGTTGTTAATGATCAACTTAATGTTAAAAGCCATTACTGCTCATTGACATAATTCTGAGAACATTATACTGTAGAAGTGCACCTTTTGTGTGGAAACAGAATGACAAAATTGAAATGTTAAAAGTTGAGTGTCTGAATAATAGCCTGTGAAATCATTTAGACAAGACCATTGTTGCCTCTATTGTTCAAAGACTAGAGAGTGACAGGATGAGACGAAAAAGAAGAAACACCACCACAGCTTCACTTGCAGGTTTGAAGGGAGATGGAAAAGAAAGAGAATCCCTGTTTGTTTCTGTCTTCCTGCAGGGTCTTCTCCTAACAATAGAGCACCCTCCTCTGGCCACTTGCCAAAAGGGGATGCCTGCCTCGGTTTTGATTGGCAGGACTAGAGCCAGGCAGGGGGTTGCTGTAAGTGCGTTGCAAGAATTTTCCAAGTACAATGTTGTCTGAGAGTGACCCGGACCAGTCACCCGTGGCTTCCTCCATGTTCCATGCTCAAGGGCTTTAGGTCATGACATTTGAAAGCTGGAAACAGACTGTGGGAAGGCAGAAGTGTACAGTCACCTTCCCAAACAAGCTGTTAGCTCACTTTAGTACTTTGCCACTGGTGTCTGTCTTCTTTAGTATCATTAGTCAATTTTGATGTGGAGGATGGAGGCAAGCCAATAGAGAGTCGAGAGACAGAAGATGGTGTATATATGATACGGTGGGGAAGGGACATGTGGGAGCCTCCATGCTTGTTTGGTGGAGTCAATGGGATCTAAAATAGAGGTACAGTCCATTGCTGGGTGGGTCATTTAGCACCTTCCATGGTCAAAGACCTAATTCATGACCTTGACTGACCATTTAACAATTTTCATATTTGGTCATAATAGCAACAAGCGAATAAGCGGAGATGGACTACAACTAGTTCATCATTGTTACTAGAACTATCCAATCCTTATAATCTGTTTACAGTGAGTGAGTGACAGTTATCTTCATATAATAATATTCATGTTTCCATAAACATTCTATTTTCCAGGCATGGTTCTAAAGGCTTCCTATGTACTAACAGAGGAGATTTTGCTAAAGGAAGATTTTGCTAAAATGCATACTGGCATCAGATTGTCAGAGAGGAAGAATAATTGTATACTTACAAGGGATGAAAACATGTTCATAATGTACTTCAGTTTTACAGAAAAAATGGAATTATGCTTGAAAGTATTGTTTAAGAAAGTAGAGATACTTGTTACAGACTTTAAAAAGGTTTCTATGAGTTGAATTATGAGCCTGGGCAACATAGGTGGGAGGATCGCTCGAACCCAGGGGTTCGATGTTGCAGTAAGCTACGATGGCTCCACTGCACTTCAGCCTGGGTGACAGAGTGAGACCCTGTCTCTAATAAATAAATAAACAAAATATAACAAAACTGAATTATATATAAACATTTTTACTGACATTGAATTTTTCAAAGGGAAATTTAGTTTTCAGAACAGTTGTAGATCTACAAAAATATTGCAAAGGGAGTGCAAAAGTTGCCATATCCCCCATACTCAGTTTCACCTATTATTAACATCTTACACTACCATGGCACATTTGTTATAGTTAATGAAACAGTATTAATACATTATTAAAGTCCATAGCTTATTCAGATTTCCCCAGTTTTTTCCCGCTGTCTTTTTTTCTGTGGATCTTATTAAAATACTACGATATTTAGTTGTCATGTCTCCTTAAGTTCCTCTTGGCTGTTACAGTTTCTCAGATTTTCCTTGTTTTTGACAACCTTGACAGTTTTAAGAAGTACCGGTTAAGTATTTTGTAGAATGTCCTTCGATGGGGATTTGTTTGATGCTTTTTTTATGAATAGACTGATTTTATCAGGATAATTTTTACTATTACTGAAAAGACTTTTGGACTTCTGGCATATTAGTTCATAGTCTGTAATTAATGAAGAAAAAATCATTTATTTAGGGCAGGGGAGTGTTGAAGATTGGACTGATATATGGATAGGTCCCAATGATTTGGCAGGTATGTAAGACAAAAATTTCAGAATTCGTTCTGAAAACATTAATTCCTTTCTTTACACAACAGACATTCACAGAACACCCCTGTTTGCCAGTCACTGCTCTGAGCACAAGGAATACAAATCTGAACTAGTGACAGAAAGATTAGCTTCTCAAACTGCCATGCAAGAAGTGTTTTCCCTTAAAGCTTGAGAAAGAAGGGAATCTGACAACTTCTTTCCAAAACCTATGACAGTGTCTATATTGTTACTCTCTTCAATTAAAACCTACTTCTTAATTTGTCTCCCAGCAGAGATGGAGATTAATAACAAATATTTATTAATACCATTCTATATCCCAAAGCAAAGTTTTCCTTAATAAAAAAATTCAGTGGGTTTTTAAATTCTGGCTCACATGCACTTTTTTTGTGTGTCTTCCCAATTACTCCTTTCAAACATTTATGCAAGTTTACCTGCATTAGACCTTATACTCCTTTTTAAAACTTCTTATTTTGAAATGATTTTAAGTGTACAGAAAAATTGCAAAAATAAAAATAAGAGTTCACTTTTTATTCAGCTTCCTCTAATGTTAACAATGTAACATAATCAAAGTACAATGATTAAAATGAGGAAATTAACATTGATACTTTTTTCTGAATTATAATTCATATTTGCATATCACCAGTTTTTCCACAAATATTCTTTTTCTGTTTCCTGATCTGGTCCAAGATCCTACACTGTGTTTAACTGCTGTGTCATCTTAGGTTTTTCAGTCTGTGACAGTTCTTCAGTCTATGTGTTCTGTGATGTTGAAATTTAAAAAAATAACATTTCGATGAGCAGTTGTATTGTAGAATGTCTCTCAATTTGGATTTTACTAATATTTTGCAATGAATAGATTGAAATGCATTTTGGTAAGAATACCACAGAAGTAATGGTGTATCTTCAGTTATCACAGTGGGGGGTACTTAATGTTGATATGACTCATTACTCATGGTGTTAACCTTAATCACTTGGTTAGAATAGTATTTTTCTGGGTTTTTCCATGGTAAATTTACTGGTTTTTTTTTTCCATAGTAATCAATAATACTTTGGGAGTAGGCAAATACCTTGTTTTTCATATTTTTTTATGTGTCCCCTTTTCTTATCATTTGAAGGACTCGGCTCAATGAGTCCTATAAGTTGAGTAATTCCTTTAAAAGAGACTGATATTTGAGATTTTCTTTAACAGGTATTGGTCTGTTGTTAGTTAGATTTATAAAAGAAGTTCATGAAAGATATAGCATTTTTTTAAATCAAATTGTGTGGGGAAAAAATAGGTTGACAATGAAAACAAGAGCTCCCATAAATTATACTTGGGATAAGTAATACTAAAAAAAAAAAAACAAAAACCAAAAAACACCTAAAGCCAGAGTACAATGAAAGTATTCTGTAGTTGGCCATGTACCTAAACACATGCAGATACGTATACATTAATGCTGGTGAATTTATATTCACCAACATTTAACGCCTTAGTTTTTCAGAAGTAGACTCTTAGCTTTTGTCTTAGAATATCCTATTCTGCCTCAAGAATTCTATTCTAATGCTATTGAGAAGAGTTACTTTAAAATCAGGCCCATTTACTACTAATGAATTAGGATACATTAGCAGTAACTGCACTGGATCCTAATTAGAAAAGGACAAACTGCTTTGGGAAAAAGTAGGTCTAAATCTTTCTTTTGCTATGCAATTATGTTATTTTCAAAGTTAATATTTTTCTAATGGCCCTCTGAATTCTCCATCTCTTTTTATTTAATACTCTGGATATCTGCTCCAACTGTCTCCTCTGCTGCATCGTCCTTTCTAATAGAGTTGATTTGGGTAAGTTGTTGCCATATGTCACTCCTCTTCCCCAAAGACTTCTAGACTTTTAGTACCAAGTGTTTCCTTTATTGCTTATAATTAACTACTTTTTGAATGTATTGTTTTCAGTTTTTATTCACTTACTTATATACTGATGTTACCCCTGCATTATTTACTAATGCATTTATGTTCTGTCATTACACTCAAATTATCCCCAAAGACACACATTGAGTTTATTCATTCACTTGCTTCAATCTGTGCTGATGTAAAATATAGGCTAGGCTAGGTGAAAAATTTGAAGATAAATGAGTCAGATTCCTGTTTTCCTAAACATTTCATCAGAGAACATTTTTGAAGAAACATCTTTGAATCTGGGCTGGCTTTTGAATGAAATCTCAGATTTTTGGGGGAAGGCTAGAATGTGTCTTAGAGTATATAAAATTTCTGTAGAGGATAAATATATTATCTTGCATTCTAGTGGGAAATTAGCAGATTTTATTGATTATTGTTATTATTATTTTAGAGACAGAATCTCACTGAATTGCCCAGGCTGGAGTGCAGTGGTACTATCATAGGTCTCAGCCTTGAACTCCTGGGTTTACAGGAGCCTCCCAGATAGCTGGGGCTAGAGGTATGTTCCAGACATCACACCTGGCTAATTTTTATTTATTTTTATTTTTTGGTAGAAATGGGGTTTTGCTATGTTGCTCAGGCTGGTCTCGAACTCCTGGCCTCAAGAAATTCTGCCACCGCTGCCTCCCAAAGTGCTGGCCTGGGCCCACCACACTTGGCCTAATAATTATTCAATTTGCTAGAATCTAAAGGTGTGTGTGAGTGAGGAAAGAGGGAGGGAGGATGCAGAGAGAGAATGACAGAGGGAAAGAGGGAGCAAGAGAGAGAGTGAGGGGGGGTGGGTAGAGCTGAAGTAGAGACTGGAAGAAAACCCAAGTTGTTCAATAGCAAATGGAACTTTAGAAGGTCAGGAAGAGTTCTGTGGAGGAGCATGAAGGAGGAGCAAATGAAATTCACTTGCTCCCTTTGATGAGGTGAAAAGAAATAGCCTCAGCTTATTTGTGTGCTTCTGAACCTTGGTGCACCCTCCACTAATTCAGAGGCTGTGGGAAATCCAGATGCAGTTGTTGTTCTCTTAGAGCTCCATTAGGACCTGATCCAGCCCCTGCTAACGTATCAGGAGGCTGCATTGGCAGCAAACAGATCCACTCCTAATGTACTTGATGGGAAAACTTAATGCCTTTGCTGTGCCATTTGAAGTTTTTTGTTTGAAAGGGCATATAGATTATTTATAGTCCACCAAATAAACCTGAGGGTCTTTTAATAAACTCATAGATTAGGTTGCTCAAAGGAGTTTATTGAAATAATATCTGAATTTGTTCATGACAATGACATTCCATGAGTTTATGGCTCTATCCCATGGGGAACAGGATTTCCCACCTTACCCCAGGGTATCTGTGTATCATTTCAACATTCAGAAGAAATGAAAGCAGGACTTTTGGTCACTATACCAGCTTCTCTCACAATGTTTTTTTTTTTTTTTTTTCTCAAAAACAAAAACACAGATGAAAGCAAGTGAAGGGAACTGGTAAAGAAAATTTGGGAAGAGCTGAGGGAACTGCCTTCTAAGGCAAGTAAGTTTAAGCTTTTTGATTAACCTGTTTTGGGGAAGAATGTGAGTTTTATACCTCATAGTCATTTTTGAAAGGCACCACATCTTTTCTGGTCAGAATATTAGGGATTTAGGGAGTTTGGCTTGGGTCTGATCCAAGAAAGAGCAACAAGGACATAAAAATCCATGTCATCAGAGCCAGAAGCTTTGATTTCAGCTACATTTATTTATTCTCTGATGCACTGGAAGAGCTCACAGTTGTCTGAGAGTGTGGGATTATTGTTCACACCACTCGTGTCACCTCTGCAGTTCACCCCACACTCCCACAGGGGACCATTTCACCATCTCTTTCAGAATTATGGTTGTTTCCCTTTACTTAAAATTAAACCACTTCTTGACATTGAGTTGCTTGAAATCCAAAATTTTAAGAAGTTCTCCAATATTTTGCCCATTTTACCTTTATATTTTCCCCTGTCAGTACTTTGACCCCCAATTCCC
>NC_073235.2:46310000-46357500 GCF_029281585.2 Gorilla gorilla gorilla | reverse complement strand
TTTACAGTCAGATAAATGCCCCTTAAGCTCCATTTACGTAAGCGTCAGTGACATCCAGTGGCTAGCAAGCTGATCACAAGTGCATCTCCCTGCAGTGTGAGGGGCCCATGGTACAGAGATAGAGATGGCACTGGAAACCGCTCTGCATTTGATAATTGTTGTTTCTACTCAAGAAAGTTGGTTTTACCAAATGTGGCCCTCTGATTAGGTTGACTAAACATTCCACCCTGAACTTTGAAATAGCATTGATAGAAATGAGACTTGAAAATTGGAAATAAAATTGCATGTAAGGGCTACATAGGAAAATGCCATTGCTTGGAAAACATAATTAGCATCTACGCTAAACCCGAAGCTTGAAACTCTGCAGGTGTTATTTAGAAATGGTTATCGGGGAGCTTACACAGCTTTCAGTTACACAAAGAGGACTTGTAAATTCTAGTGAGATTAGTTCATTATGCAGAGTTGGATGATGTTGCAGCTAATGTTTCAAACACATATGCTTCATAAAATGGTCCACCTTAATTTGAAAAAGGTATTACTTGCAATTATGTCAGCTATATAAATTTATTTGCAGACAGTCAATTCATATTGATCATAACCTGACCTCGCAATGACCTTGAGGAAAGGTAGTCTGTGACGGGTATAGATATTGGGATCAATACCAGAGTGCAATCGACTACACCTAGTTACTGATAAATGAAGTAAAAAGGTACACTCTTTTCAGAAACAAAGATAATAATGCTCATTTAGTCAACCGTTTGTAAAGGTTTAATATTGATACATGTAGTTATAATGACATCCTCGGGCATTTTCAAGTGGCAGAAAACAATAGGGTAAGGAGTCACTGAACACACTAAGCAGAAAGAATTATTACTTTCCAACTCCAACAAAGACATTCCACGATATTTGTGTCAACAATGCTGAGAACCAGGGCATTCTCTAAGCAGTACAGAGAGACCACGGTTTCAACTGCACGAGGCTGTCTGCTTCAGTGTTCTTCTCTGTGTGCCAGGTCTTGTGAAACGAAGCACCGTATTACGTGGGAACAAAGCCTCCAGGACCCCACATTGTACGTTAGTACTACCCTCTCTTGCACATTTGCAGTGGAATTAGCTTGCCTATCCACAGGTATAACCAACTGTAATCATGAGAAAGAGAGCATTTGGTCTCAGCGCATCTGCTCCATGTTGATGCATTCCCCTCTGCTATGGAAAGTTAAAAGAAAGGATGTTAACAAAAATTTCCCCCAATTGTTCCTTTCTCTTTGCTGGGAATTCCACAGAGTGAGCACTTGGCAAGTTATGCAGAACCTAAGTAAATAGAATCCATTGGCAAAATGGTAACAGGTTGTGCAGCTTAATTGGAGGAGAGAAGTTCAGGAGCCAGCCTGGTGTCTGCTGCACCCAGTTGGTAAATTGTGCCTGTGGTGAGAACAGAGTGATTTTGCAGTAAGCTCATTTTGGGTAACTAGTCAGCCTGCTACTGTGAGCCAAGAAATATGAGGATTTGGTTTCAGTGTGTTTTTCTTTTTTCCTTTTTTTTGGTGTAAAATATATTTCTATATCTTAAGCTTTGTTTATCTTTTGCCAGTATAATTTTGAGAAATCGGTGCCAGCACTCTGATATTGTCTTCCTAAGGGAGGGAAATGCTGAGAGACATTTGTGGCTATTAAAACCTGCAAACAGAAGGAAAAGGCTCTGTTCGCATAGATTCCACTTGAATGTTTTCCCTGAATGCTTAAGTTTCTTAGGTGATCCCTACAGTTAATCTCCTGGTCCCATGCCTCAAGCCACATGCTTTTTCACATGGTCTTCCTGTTTTGCAGGCCAGCTAGTCATTTGCTACCTGCTTTTGCTTCTTCCAGTCTCATGAAGCTATTTATTAATAAACCTGTGTTTTCAATATGGCATTACATCAATAAACCTCCGAGTGGTTCCGTTAGTCAGCATTCTGGGAAATCCTATGCTATATTGGAGAACTGTAAATCTCCATTATTGCTTCCCATAGCACAAATAAAGAATACCCTCTTACCTCCATGACATCCTCTGCTCATTTTAAAGGGTGAATGCATATTCTCCCACTGGCGCTGCGAGCTGCTGAACTTGTGTTTGTCAGCAAGTGGAGTGTCGCTGACACTGAAGACACCCTGAAACACCTATAATCAAGGAACAGGCTAATTTCAGGTATTAAGAACCAAATTACTTCAGTGAGCTTCAGTCTTCTCTTTTTCTGAAGTCTTTAACCAATTGGTGGGACAGGCGAATTCTGGACTTTAGATTTTTCTGTTCTGCAGCTGTGGGATCTGATTTCCAGCGTGCTATTAACTGTCACAAAGAAAATATCAGTAATTAGAAAGATAAGAATAGACTTTTAGATACCCTTTTGGTATCAGACAGAAACAGTAGAACATCTTTGTTGTTTATACCAACTAAAAAATTTCTGGTATTTACTAGTTAAGACAAGGGTGATAATAGCATTTCCACACAACCGTAAAAAAGGGTTTGGCCAGTGAATGCTGTTCCTTCTCGCTATTTTTATGACTTCCCCAGGACAAAGCGCAGTGGAAGTTAGGACAGAGGGATGACAGCTTGGAGGAGCTGTCTGAAACTGGCTTTGACTCTGAGCCTGGGTTTCCTTGAGGGATACCTTTAAAACTACAAGTGGTATGTATTTGACATGAGGAAACTGACTTTTAATATTTCTAAAGGTGCTTTTAATAAAGCAAATTTAGGTATCCTAAGAAAAATTTCTGTATAATAGCCCAGAAATCCCTGACCACTCTGGAACTGGTCTCTTTATATCTGATATCCACAGCTCACTTCATGACAGGGCGCCTTATTTTGGGGATGACACGAACAGCTCAACTATGAGTTTCTGACCATCTTGCCTTGCCCATATCTGCTGACCTGGCTCTGGGCTCTGACCAGGGGCCTTCCTGCCTGCCTAGATACTAGCTAAGTCATTAGAAGGCAAAGGCCTATCAATTTTTGCTGCCAACCTTCTACTTTGTATTCTAATTTCATTTTTGGTAAGAATCGCCACTAAGAATAGGTAGCTGTCGGTTGTTGTCAGGGTCCTGTGAATTTCCTAGCACCCAGCTACTCTTCGTTGACTCCACCTGGGCCAACCTGCCTTAGCTGGTCTCTGGCCTGCTTCTTTGGCTGATCTTCCACTGTCCTTTGTCAATTGTTTTTTTTTTTCCAGATTCCATTTCAGTTATATGTGCTCTTCTGCCTCCTGTCAGTCACTGCCATGGTTCCTGGGATTCTGGAACCTCCCATACTGGCACTGGGCAATCCCATGTTCCAGATTGTCCCTTAGAACCCACCTCTCTATTAAAGCTCCAATATTTTATTCAGTCAGAGCAATTCTATGTGTCGGATTGCCTAACAATGAATCCCTGGTGAATTAATGAATTATTGTATTGCAACTACATAACATTTGCATCTTATAATAGGAATGGTGAGAAGCTGCAAAGATTTTCTCTATACTGGGGATCAAGGGAGGACATTTAGACACTGGTGTTTTTTGTAGCATCCCTTGAGAAATACCCTAATCCACGTATGTGTAGGATCAGCTATCTATCTACAGCATGATAGCCCAATGTGTCTATGCATGCCCCCGTGTAGGGCAGAATGGCAGCAGCAGCAGGGGATGGCAGAGTGGATTTTAACTAAAGACGACAGACGGGCATTCCAGACACGTGCCATTTGATTTAGACCCCGATTCTTCTTGCTGGATTCCCACTAATGCCTATGTTGAACAATCTCAACTAGCTGGAAGTGTGTCCTGAATTGTACCTTCTGGTAATTCCACATCATTATAAGTAAATGGAGTTCCTTTGCTGGAGGCCTTTTGCTCTAACAGGGACAAATCATTCTTGGTAAGAGACAGAAGATGTTGAGGAAGATGAACTCTCAATTATGCAGCTCATCCCAGCTGTGCCAAGCAAGTGAGAACACGCAGTACACAAGATCATTTTCCAGGACCCAAGGCTTTTGGTTTTCCATAACCCTGAATCCTGGGACTAGAATCCCAAATGTTTTGACATGAAAATAATGTTTTTTTAAACAAGAGGAAATTTCCTGTTTATCACTAAATGAAATTCCCCTCCAAAGGAGAATGCCTGCATAGATTTTCTGCTAGGATCCACCTGCTAGAAAAAAAAATACCTTAGCTACATTATAAGAATTGCAAAATTGCAAAAGCAATAACACTTTACCATATTAATTAATTTTGAATACAGCCAAAGTCTTGTATAAGTGCATATGACATCCATGGTAATGCCAAATTAATTCTTTATGATCAGTGCTATTGCAATCAATACTAAATGAATTCATGATGATAAGATACTTAAAATAAAGAGTTACCACAAAAACAATAAAAAGACCATCATCATCCCAACTATAGCACACTAATAAAGTTTTAGCTCAATAAGCTGGTGCTATCCATGACAATCAATGGCAGATACTTAATTTATTTCTGCTTGTCTCTGTCTTGCTTTTCCTGTAAGCGCTGTGTAAAGCATGCTGCTTTGATTCTACTGTAAATTGTGTAGAGAGAAAGAAATACAGTACTCTTATTATTCAATAATTTTGCTGTAGCATTTACTTTGCATATCACCTCTGCCAAAGAACTCATGGCAAATTATACACACCGATCTAGTTCCAAATGGGTTCCTTTTTGTCTCTATTTCCTCTTCATGAGAACCATGTAATCTTTTCTGAATCTTCTTTCCTCTTTCATAGATAAAGATATTTGTAGTATGTATAGGGTTAAAGACTAGAAGATGGCTACACTGGTCTTTACATTTTCACTTTTTCATTTTAATAATGCCAAAAGACACTGTGTGGATGGAAACTAATGACTCTATTATATCTATCCTTTACTGTGCATTAAAGAATCAATCAATCCTGAAGTTAAGAAGTAATAACTTCCTCCCTTTCTCTCACCTCCCTCCCTCCCTCCCTCTCACCTCCCTCCCTCCCTCCCTCCTTCCCTTCCTTCCTTCCTTCTTCCCTCCCTCCCTCCCTCCCTCCCTTCCTTCCTTCCTTCCCTCCTTACTTCTCTGTCCTTCTCTGCCTCTCTCCCTCTCTCCCTGTTTGAACATCTTCCATATGTCAGTGATATTCTGGCCTGGGCCCTGGAAATAAGAACAAACAAAATTAATCCTTACCTTCTAGCTTAGATAGAATCATGAAAAGAGTACTGGGCTTGGTCAGGCGTGACATCAAGTCAGTAATTTCAGCACTTAGGGAGTCCAGGGCAGGAGGATTCACTCGAGGCAAGGAGTTGAAGACTAGTCTAGGCAACATAAATAGACCCTGATTCTATTTACACACACACAAAAAAGTACTGGGGTTGACATCAGGTTGAAGTAAATCTTAGTTTTTAAATTTTCT
Organism: Gorilla gorilla gorilla; assembly: GCF_029281585.2. Taxonomy (NCBI): domain Eukaryota; kingdom Metazoa; phylum Chordata; class Mammalia; order Primates; family Hominidae; genus Gorilla; species Gorilla gorilla. Next base: position 46,352,097 of record NC_073235.2, on the reverse strand, counting down.
TTGTTATTTGATTTTGGGCACTGTGGCAGAGGCAAATTTCATTTCAGATCTTTTCTTCTTGGGAACATGGACAGCTATACTTCCCAAATCCCTTGCATTTAAATAGGGCTGTATGAGTAGTCCTGGACAATGAATTGTGTGTAGAAATTATGTGTGTCACTTCTGGGCTAAGCCAGTGAAACTTCCTATGTACTACTTCAGTCCTCTCTTGCACACAAGGAGACCTCATGTTGGGGTGGTAGAGCCATAAGATAGAAACAGCCTGGATTGCTGAGTCCTTGTGTATTAGTCAGGGTTCTTCAGAGAAACACAACCAAGAGGATATAAAAGATGACATAAAATAAGAGATTTAACACGGGGATTGGCTCACATAATTATAGAAGCCAAGAAGTTTTATGATCTGTTGTCTGCAAGCTGGAGAACCAGGAAAGCCAGTGGTGTAATTCCAACCGAAGACCTTAGAACCAGGGGAGCTGACAGTGTAAGTCCCAGTCCACAGCTGAAGTCCTGAGAACCAGGTTGGGGCTGCTGGTGTAAGTCTGGAGTCCAAAAGCTGAGAGACAGGAGCTCCCATGTCTGAGGGCAAGAGAAGATGGATGTCCCAGCTCAAGAGACAGACAGAGAGAGAGAGAGTTTGGATCTTCTTTTCTTTATTGGGTCTGCTTATTCAAGTGCTAATCTCTTCCAGAAACACCCCCAAAGATAATGCTTACAAATAATTTCTACCAGCTATCTGCGTCAAGTTGACTTAATCCAGTCAAGTTGACACAAAATTAACCATCACACACACTGCAAGGAAAACAACTGCCTTGGAAGGTACCTAACCTGTGGTGAACTTTGTGTGATAGAGAAACAAAATTTGTTTCTTTCTTTAGGAGTTGCTTTCTACTGTACCATGAGTCCAACCAGGCCTATCTAAAATAGGTAAGTAATCTCTCTGAGTATCTGTTTCTTCATCACAAAACAGGGATAATATATTTCTTACTTACATAATGAAGTTCCTGAGAAAATCAGTGAAGATAACTAACATATCACACACAAACTATGTAAGTCAGTGTTATGCAATGGCTGAGTTGAACTATTCTGGATTCAAGAATCATAACTCACAATTTCTTAAGATTAATTTGGCCCAGGTATCTCTCTGTCTATCATAACACCAGGAGATGTTGTTCAAAGATTTTAGAAGGACGAAATGATTTCTTGAGAGTGATTAAAGCTCATGCTCTATAATGAGAGTTGCATGTAAGTTGAATGTAAAAATGAGTTGCCATGATAGGCTCTCATATGGGTCTCCTGTTTCTCTTCCTCAGGGCTGGTGATACTCACACACTTCTCTCATCTGGAGCTTCATGGGTGAATTCCAAATTCTTCTGTCCCATGATCTGCATCAAGGCATCTAATTTATACTTAAAAGCTTTTGTTACTAAGTTTGGACTCTGTCCAAAATAACCACTCACTGCATGCTGTTATGCCTACCATTATTTTTTAAAAAATACTTTTCATAATCTGAAGCTATCCTGTATTGAATGTTTACCATGAGTTTCCTGCTGCTAGAAGGTAAACTTAGTGAGAACAGAGACACAAATAACTTTTTTTCACTATCGCATCCTCATTGCCTAGAAGAGTGCCTGGCGTACAGAAGACAGTCAATAGATATCAGTTGAATAAATGAATGACCTAGCATAGTAGACATTCAATAAATATCAGTTGAATGAATGAATGTATGAGCTGACATATAGTAGGCATTCTATAAATATCAGTTGAATGAATGACGAACAGCAGGAAAGAGATAAAGTGATGGTAAAGAGTGATTGAGCATGGAATGAGCGGTTTTCTTTGTGTGTGTGTGTGTGTGTGTGTGTGTGTTTGTAACAGATAATTAGAAAATACCTTTTCTGAGCAACTGATGACATTTGACCAGAACTGGAATGATGAAAGCAGGACTATTTTATCTACTAGGAATTATAAGCATAATGCCTGTGACTAAGAGTTTTTCAGCACCTGGGAAAGTGTTTCAGGCCTGGAAAAATATTACTGGCATTAATTTATGAAAAGAATACAGCAAAATTGAAACCAACAATATTTATTTAAATGCATACAAAATATCAATTGTAACTAATCAACTGCAACTCAACTGTTATCATTTTATATAAATTCTACTCAATATGCAATGTGAGTATATTTTAATAGGTTTGATCTGATGTGCTTAGAACCCACAAGAATCTTGTTAGATGGGAAAGAGCTAGTTGTGTGAAAATCTTAGGGAGGACTATTACAAGCAGAGAATGCCTCGAAACAGAAAAATGAATTCCATGTGACTGAGGAAGAAAAAGAAAGATGCGGCCAGTGAATAAGGAGAGAGCGAGGGAGACTGGTAGGAAATGAGGTTGAAATCAGGCAGTGACTGGGTTGTGCAAAGTTTTACACAGTGTAAGGAAAATGGACAAAGATACTTCTCAATACACCCTTCTTTTTCTGGTTCACGGGTGTGGGTGTGAGTACGTGTGTGCACACTGCATTATATTTTTCAAATGTGCTTGCCTTTGAGGAGTTGTTTAACCCAGGGATAAAGGCTGTTAGTTATTTTTCTATATGCTCTGGCTATTCCTATACACGGATTATTGCCTCAATGCCTCCACTCATATTCTTAGACCCAAATACTTCACAGTATGTCTATGTATTTGCCATTCATGGATGAAACAAGAGCATCCTGTATGCTAACCAGCTTAATCATGGTAGATTCTTGATTTTCACACTTAAATCCAATTATATTTGGCGTGTTTTGGTTTATCTCACTCAACATGACTCCAGGCAGTTTCAAATCCAAGGAGGAACGCATAAGTATTCGGGCAGCCATTGAAGGCAAGAGCCTGTCACCTCTTCTTACCTTATCATGGGACCAGTGGTTATTCCAGAGCTTATGCTCAGCCCAGTTGCTCCAAGGGCCGTATCATTCATACTTGTTTCATGATACTGTCCAGTTACCACTGAATATGAAAATATCTTAAAATAATTGCTTTATCAGGTATGGCTCAAAACCTTCTTTTGTGTCAGTTGGTGGAGCAGGCAGAGGGTAGTTTAGTGCTTCGCCTTCCAAAACACAGAATATCTTTGCTGCTTTATTTTTTCCTTCAATTGTCATTGAAAATAACTAGTCATAATGCCTTTGTAAGCCTTGCCCGGTCTCAGCTATGCGTAAATCATGCTCCCAGACAGGGCCCCTTGGTTTAGAGGTCCCATTGTGGAAGTGATTTAGGTAGAGGCAGGATCATGAATAAAGAACACTCACCCTCTTCTTCAGAGGCAGGGGCGGGAGAGCCCTTCCCAAACATCTCTTTTCAGTACCAGTATTTGGCTAAGAGCTTTAATTTCATTAGACAAATGGGGGCTGGGTTTTTCCATGCATCTCAGCCTCCTTTTAATGTGTAAATTACATAGGATTTGCCACTCATTACAATGGTGATATGATTATTGGCCTCAAACAGACCACACTGCACAGGCCCCCAGTGATAGGCCAGCTCAGAAGTGGCATGTGTGGGAAGCAGTGGACAGCATATGTCTGCTGATCACACTCCTTCAAAAGAATAGAATCCACAGACGCGAGGCTCCCACTGGCTTTACTCAGAGTGCTTCACGGGAAGTCGATTTCTGGGTGGATGTGACATCCTGAAAGGTAACGATATAGTTACAAGGTAAAAGCTGCTCGGAGCCACAAGGAGTAGCAAGGAGAATGCTTTTAGGATTTGGAGGCAGAAGCCCTAAGCCTGGCTGTTTACTGAAGGAAGTCATGTCACTGAACTCTTGTGAACCTCAGTTTCCCCACTCACAAAATGGTGATAATAATGCCTCCCAATACCTGCAAGTTATTAAGGAATGTTATTTGTTGACACTGTGCTATGTATGATTGTCCTGGGCAATATCATTCCCATTGTCTCATTCATTCCTTAAAATAACTCTTAGAGGTAGCTATGGCTAAGCACACTAAGGAAAGTTAAAGAAGCCAGTGCAGCTCCCCCCACCCGCAACAAATGCTTCATGGACAAAGAATTTTATGGAAAAATATATAGCTTAGAAGATTCTATACAGTATGTCCTGTCCTCCTCAGCCAGTTCTTAGAAAACCACAGTGCACATTAGCACATTAAAGGCTCTGAGAAGCTCCTTATTAAAACAACCTTTTTATTTATTTATTTTTTAATCCAGAATTTCCTTTGAGACCACCTTCCCTCCTCCTTCACCCCAGCAAATGCATACACCCAGCTGCCTAGGAGCTAAGTCTCCTGCAGAGGCAATAGCCCCAGAGCAGTTACTGATTTGGAGATGGATAGAAAGGAGAAAATCAGTGAGTCCCTGTAAGGAGGCATTGTCAGCTTGGAAGGGGCTGGCAGAGAACTCTGTGAACACATGATTATGATGGGAGACCCATTCTGGTACAACTGCACCACTCTTTGAGTGTAGTACGGGAGGAGTTTATTGTCCCCCCGCCCAGATAAAATTTATTCTACACGGATGGAATATGATATTGTTTCTACTTTTTCCCATTCATTCATTCATTTTGTATATTTTTTATAAACCCAAATATATCCCCCATCTGTGGTCTGTATCATGCCAGAAATTTAGATGTTCAGCTACACAAGATGAATGTCTTGGTGGATGTACACCGAATCAGACGCTCAAGAGCGGCTGCTTCATTCATGGCTTCTAATACCACCACTTTCCTCATTTCCATCAGCATAAATCGACCACGGTACTTAGATTTACACTTGTTTAATGCTTTGTATTACAAAGCACACACGTTTCTCATACATTTTCAGAGTCTATTCCTTAAAACACTAGGTCAGAAAGATGTAAATGTTTCTGAAAGAACAAGTATGTGTGCCTATTTGTTGGGGTGGTAGAGAGGTGGTTTTATTGGAAATTCTGGGCTAATGAAAAATGATTTCTTTAACACGGGACATCTTAGAGCTTTTAATGTACACTGTGATTCTCTAAAAGTATAAAGGAAAGGCTAAAGCATACATTTCCCAAGCTATCTATTTAGCCTTAGAGCTCTTAGTCCATGGAACATTTTTTGGGAAATGTTATACTTGCTAATTGTTTTCCTCTAGTGTGTATGGCAAAGGCTACCTCTGAGAGTTATTATAACAAAGGAATGGGGTGTGCTGGTGCTACTGCCTAGCACAGTGGGTGTCCAGTGGGGATACAGCAACTGGTGTTCTCTAACAACACATAGGAAGCAGGCAGGCCTCAGCCTCTCTACCTATCACCCTCCAAGGGTGACTTGCTTTCTAATCTGGCTGTGACCTGGGTTGGTTCCTTGGCTCTGGTTCCCTTAGTCAATCCTCTCTGGAACTAGAGGCCAGCTTGCCTTCCAACCCCATCAGCTGGGCCATGCTCTTTCCTCTTTGCTTAGGCCCTGCCAGCCAGTGGGCTAGGCCTGGTCCTACTTCTACTACTTTGTCCATCATCCTCTTCGAGTGACAACTCAGGTACTGCTAGATGTTGAAAACCACTTTCCCCTAGAAAAGGTGCTACTGTGTCTCACTCTCTGATAATAACTTTTAGATATTCACACTGGTTTGATCTGGCCTTGCATTTACTATCTCAGTCGACTGGGTATAGAATGTCCCAGCTACTACCTCGCCTGTCTTGGTTCACTCTATGCTGCCAGATAGGAACTCCTGGTTTGCTACATGGCCAGGGCTCCTTGCATTTTGATTATCTTGGAAATATTCCAGAACTGTGTCTTATATGTGAATAAATTTATACTTACTTATATCAGTGTCAAGTGACAGGAGATGCCTAGAACTCTGGTCTCTAGACTACCAGGGTGATTCGCTTTCCACTATGCTACTATACTTGATACACAATTATTACATTTCTGTCTTGCTTACTGGGAAGGAAAGATAACTCATACAGAAAAGTTTTGCCATAGGTTTTTTCTGGCCATTTTATGCACACTAAGTGTATAACTAAGTTTGGCCATTTTCACCAACTCTCTGTATTAGGGAGACTAAATCCTATAAAACTGACTCTTCTCAGTGACTCATGTCTGAAATCATGGTTCCTTCAATAAAATGTAGGCTGAAGTTTTCTAGGGTAACCTCTGAATGCCAGACTCACTCCCAGTAGGGAAGAGCTTTTGAGAAAGAGTTTTCCTAAATAAAGAGACTTTATTGTCTCTAATGCCTCTAGTAATGAGCCCAGAGAAAATGTAAGGACCATTCCAGGCCAGTTATATGACACCTGGAACTAAGGGCTAGATGCTGGAGAGAGGGTTTTCTCTGGTTTGCCTGTAGGCTTGTCCATATAGCGGGGTTTCTCACAGATGTACCTCACATTGATTGGCTTGACCATGCTCCTGCACAGAAACTGGGGCCAACTGTGATCTCTGGGGGCTCTGAACCCTGTCTGGATGAAGATGATATCATTGCTCACCAGCAAATGTCAACGATAAATACCTGAATATTGGCTTGGTATGCTGAGTCCAGTTAAAGAACTAGGATACTTGATGAGTAAACCTAGGATTGGCCAAGCAGCAATAAAATCACTAGAGGTTGCTAAGCACCATCATCAGTATATCAGGCATCAGAGAAAGTGACCTACTGAATCTTAAATAGCTCAAGTTCCAAAATCTGAAGAAGCAGGTTGTGTGAATAAGAGGATTAAGGGATTGGAGTTTGGGCAGTTCTTTATAAAATCTGGCCAGATCTTCAAATTTCATTGCTGTATCCAAACACTAAACAAAGGATTATGTTTATTTTATGTTAAAAATAATTGTGCTCATAATTGGAGGGGCAGAGAAAGGATGTCCTTGCCCCCACTGCAAAACATGAATTTTTGATAATTTCTTCTCTCTTAAACTATTTGGGATTAAGGATATACATTTGAGAGACAGGTGAGCTGTGGTGAAAAGCCATGGAACAAAACACAGCTAAATGAATTCCCCAGAGAGTAAGCCTAGGACCACGGTGTTAGTTTCCACACAACTGTGCTAAGAGCAATAACTAGCAACTGAGTTTTTCCTATCTGATTTCTGGAAACTGTACTGATTGTCAATCGTCAAACAAATTCTTTCTTCTTTGCCCTAAACTACTGATGCCATTTTATGAATTCTTCTTCAAAAGCTTTGGGAAAAATTATAGTATATAATACAAAACCTTTTAATTTCATTATCTCTGCTGAGATCAATGAGTTTAACTTTCAATCCTACTACATTTTGAACTGCTGCAGATGGTGTAGGTGGCAAATATTACACATTTGGTTAGAAAACATCATGGATATAAATACCCTTGTCTTTTTCCCTCAGATCAGTGGAGAGCTTTAAGAACAGGATAAATACCCATCTGCCTGGAAAATTGCCTGGAGGCAGGGTGATGGACTAGATGTCTTACTTAGATTCCTTCCAACCCTCTGATTCAGAGCCCTACTCTGTTGCCAACAGAGTGAGTTTTGGTGGGATACGTCCAGGACTGCAGCCCCTTCTGCATGTGTGCATAGTGCCCCAAGATTTTTTGTTGAGTTTAGTGAAGAATAAGCTCCCTTTTCCATCTGTATGGAAATAGGTGGCTTCTGAAATGCTATTTGCAGACTTCATTTGAGGGTGTGGGTCTAATCAGAAATGATGAATGGATGAACACTCATGGATTTTTTGGAGAGGTCACTCTTTCAGGGGGCTAAGCATCTTGATTTGTGCATCTTTAAGGGGTGTGGCACAGAGCCCAAAGGCATTACCTACGATCCCCTGCCAGATGATGGCCTAGAGGGATCATCATGGACTTGGGCAACAACTGGACACTGTTGATGGCAGTTACAGCTGTGCAGATGCAATGTAAGTTTATAATGGAAGTGGGTACCCCATTCACGGCTAAAAAGTCCTATTGACAAGCCTGATGAGTAAAGAGACAGCCGTACACTTTTGTTTTTATATATGTACATATTTATTTTTGTTTTTAAGTTTTAAAGCAAGCCATATACTCTTTAGAAAAATTTTAAGAAAGTAGAAATATATGAACACTGAAACAAAAATAATTCTAAATCCCCCAGCCTAGAAACATTCACTGCTAACACTGTGGCATACAGCAGATGCTTGAAACTTGTGAGTGGACATACTGAGCACATGAAAAATGGACACATTCACCCATCCCACCATAGCCTATAAGTCACCTCTGAAAATAGAGTAAATTATAGTGGAAAATTTAAGTGCCCACTTCAGAGCCCTAAAAATTCCTTTTAATTTTTTACTTGATGAGTAATTTTTGCATTCTCTGGAATACAGGCAGAAAAAGTTTCATGAGTTAGTTTTTGTCACTTTCAGGGTAGAAAAAATGGTGAACTCACTCATCAGGTTCCCAACTTCCATAAGAACCATCCCTCCATCGCTGTTCTGCTCCTGCCACAGTCTCTCCACTTCCATGATCAGCACTGGCTGGTTGGATTCTATCCAAACTCATCGCCCTCATTTTTTCTTTTTAAGATTTTTTTTGAAAAAGATATCGTGTTTTCTTTTAAATAATTTAAGTCACTTTGCCGAGTGTTACTTGATTTTGTAATAATAAAATCCTTCTGACAAGCGGCTGCTCATTGCCTGCCCTGTTACTCTATGTAAAGTGATCATCCCTCCACACCAGAGCTATACACTTAACATCTCAAATTCATACATCAGCAATGCAACTAATTTGTATGTTTTATGAATTTTGAGTTGCTCATGATTAGAAAAGTTACATATGCATTTGTTAGAATTTTATTATTTTTCTCTCTAGCCTTTTTCTCTCTAACTCTGTATGTGGGGTGTTGTATGTATGTGTTTGTATGCCTGTGTATGTACATTGTATATACAGTTCCTGCATGTTACATTCTTAAATATTCTCAGTGGAGCATTTTTCCAGTTCATTGTGAGTATCCATTTATTGATTTATTTGTCTGTTATATATTGTTTGTCTTATCCACCACAAAATACACATCATCAGAACAGACACATTTTATTGTTGTTCATTGTTATATCACCAGCATCTAGAATAAGTCCTGGCCGTAATAGATACTAAATAAACATTAGTTTATTGAATAAATAAATGACTAAAATATCCACTGGGTATATAATTTTTGATGATTGAATAGTATTTCCTAATAGAGGTGTAACCAGAATTTAGTTAACTATCCCTTTTAATGCTTATGTGACATGATATTTTTATTAACATAACCAGTGTTCTCAGGAACAAAGATCTTGGTCACTAGTTTTGATTTTTCTTCAGGATAGAGTCTAGATGTAGAGTTTACTAGGTTGAAGCATAAGAAGATACAAAGCCATTACAGCTTAATATTTTTTGCCAATTTTTTCCCTTTAGAACACTAGTAAAAGTTTTACACTCCCATAAGCAATGAATGGAAGTTAAGTCTTACTATGTCCTTGCTTTTTGTAGTAACTTTTTTCAACTTTCTGAATTCTGGAATTTGGAGGAATTTCATTTCTATCGTGGACATCACATTAGTCAAGATCTCTCTAGCTGGTGGAACAAAAACTTCCAAATCTTAACACAGTAAAGTTTTTTTGTTGTTGTTCATGTCATGGTCTAATGTAGCTCAAGCCACTCTTCTGGATAGCAACCCTGTAAGCAGGGACTTGGGGATTTGAACTCTTTTAATCTACTGTCTCTGAGATCTCTGAGTGCTGCACTTCTGGATGCATAAGTGTGTGTTTGTGTGTGTGTGTGTGTGTGTGGAGAGACAGAGAGAGAGAAAGGCAGAGAAGGGGGCCAAGTGGTGTATTTATTTTATGACCAAGCTCAAAGTCAAGTATATATTTCCACCTACATTCCATTGGCCAGAACTCAGTCATGTGGTCACACGCAGATGCAAGAGGAACTGGAAAATAGAGTCTCCCTGAGTACCCAGTTGATAAATAAATTGTACGTCGAAACAGATTCTAAAAACATCTTTCACTTTTTGGATAGCAGAAGAGTATAGCGTGCCTATTATTGATCTGATGCCCCTGATTCTGATCAAGTGTTCTACACCCTTCATCTCCTGTGATGGTGGCCAGCACGTGTCCAGTAGTGCTCACAACATAAAGACAAATAAACAGAACAAGCACCAGTCTTGTGAGATGGAGTTGTTTGTCCTGCAATTGAGGAGAAATGCTATTCAATTTACCCACCTTTAGAGTTCTCTTTGGTGTTCTGGAACAATTCCAACTTGGATAATTGCATTCTGCTGATCTAAAATTCCCCTGTAGTTTCCTTCGGATGAGCTAGCCTTCATTTCCCTCTCTGCACATCGTAGCATAGTGTTACTGGCACCCAGTGATTGTTCCATTCTGCAAAAGAGCTGGTTACATTTCACCACCAGGAAAGTGATCCCTGGGTAAATATACAGAATCTGCAGGTTTCTTTGGTTTCTTAAGCGTAGAAAACATACATTTAATGGATTAGTAAAATTAGTGACTTGAAACTCTAGGTAGTGGAAGAAGTTAGTAATTTTCTGTTATGCTATAAATTTAACTCTAGAAATTAAAAAAAATCTTCTCAAGGATATGTAGTTTCTTTTGACCCAACAAATAATAGAATACATTTTCTGTTGCCAAATATGAGATTCTGTGATGATGTATTCAATGATGTCTATGGGATTTTTGCTATATATTTATAGCAATATGTTTGCCTCTATCCAAAATAATAAATTCTTTCTCTAGTAGATTTCAATGAGTAGAATTAACATTTAGAAAACTACTTTTTTTCTCCTAGGAATATTTACTTTGATAAGTAGTCTACACCATCCCCAATTAAATGCTTATGTGTGCTAAAATAGAAAGGAATGATATTAATTTTCATCCAGAAATAAAATACTGCTTGGTGGTGGGCAATTCTGTTAAAAATTGAAAGTCAATTCGCAATTAAAGGGTCTTTTAACAAAGTATCAGAATAACGTCCTGCTCATTGGGGTGATGAAAACAGGAAAGAATATGGCTGTTGAGCAATTATTAAGGTTGAGCTTGAAACTTGTAGAAATCTTTTTTCTTGTCTAAAAAAATATTTTTAAAAAAATCCAGGCTTACTTCTGACTTTCGAATTTCAAAGCTCCTGTAGCCAACGGAGGGAGATTTTCTAACAGTAGGGGGTTATCCTATTAAAATTCATCATGATTCTCCTTCCTGAAAGAAGTAAACAAGAATCAATTTTCTTTAGTAAAGAAGTTGGCTGAGATGCAAGTTGATCTAGGGTAGACTTGATGGATTCACATGAAACATTAACAAAATAATTCAGAATCAGAATACACAGTTTACAGGGAATTCTTTTCCTTTTCTTTTTCTTGGGCAGGAGGGAGAGGAGGAAAGGAAATCTGTATTAAGGAAGAAGAGGAAAGCCCATAGCACATACAAAAAGATTTTCTAGTTTTTAATTCAGCTAAGCCATGGATGCATGGAAGATGCACAGTACTGTAATTATCTGGCTAGATAGATGTAATTGTATCTATCAAACTAAATACAACACTGTTAGATGACAGCCAAGATTAGATTGTATATAAGGGTCAGACAGAAACCTAGAGTGACCTCACTCCTCCCTTCTCACCATGCCTGTTTTCTTAGTCTTTGATGGCGACCCATTCTGCTAACCATGTAAAAGCATAAACAGTAACGCCGTCTTTTTGTTCTATGCCAACAGCCTCCCTAGAGACCATGTTCAGTTTACTTGGGCTCGGGGGATTAAGCCTGCCCAGGCCTCCCTTGTATTTGAAATGTATGATATTGATATCAGTGCTTAGAGAGAATCAGGCCTCTGCAATAAGCAGATCATGCCTGGCTCCATAAAGTCTACATTGCATGGAGAGATGTATAGGCTAGGTGGAGAAGGGCCAAGTCAGGCCTTTGCTCTGGAAAGCAAGTATTAGGTAATGAACTAAAGAGTTTGTTTCCTAGCATGGCCCTTAATATTCGATACATTTCCATGGGCTATGGAAATGTGATGAACTTCTGAGTAGTTCTACACTGGCTGTTGAGGCCGTTAATGGTCATCTCATAGATACTAGCTGGGCTATCAGCATTAATGTTTCTCTGCCATGCTGCCTTTAAAATAAGCATGCCCTTCCCCCTTGCTCATTTATAAGCAGTTGGAATCTATTTTCATGGAGTTCTTCCAATCAGGATCATATCCAAACCATTTTGGTTTTTTTGAACCTTCCGTACTATATTTACAGTGTTTAATGAAAAGTCTGGATTCTCCCCATGCTAAGTAGTGAATCTAGGATGGATGAAATATTCCACTAGTCCATCGCATTTATGGAAAGAGATAAAATAAACAGAAAATGTGTGGCTCTTGAGCGAGCTACTTCATCTCCCCATTCTTGTATGCATTTTCCATCATTCTTTGGTACCCTGTTGCCACTGAGTTATACAGTTCCCATTGTTTGTGGCTTGTGCTTCAGAGGGGAACAAGGCTCTGCTGAAGGCAGGTTTGCCTTGTGCCTTAGCATAAAAATCCATGACACTTCTGCATATGCTGTGTGTTAATTTTAACCAGGTTAACGCCCCTCTGCCTGGGCTTTTGGAAAAGAGTCCCAAATTGTCACATGTAAAGGGACACTTCAGTGCTGATCTTTATTTCCATGAGATTAAAAGTGAAACATGTAACCACAAAGCTGGTTTATGTCATCCCCCTGTCGGAGTCAGCAGTCATGCCAAAAATTAGATATTTGATAGGTTTGTGAGAGAAACAGATGCAGAAGGATGCCATTCCCACAATTTAGACTCCTTCTTATCTTTAAGCTAGAAAGAACATTCCAGATGAAGAAAATCTATTTTATTGGCTTTAAAAAATAGCAAAGAAAATGCAGAAATAAAAAATGGTAATTTAAAACTGATGTCATTCTTGGGGACTTATAAACTGCAAATTGGTATTTCTAACTAAAATAAAAGTCATTTAAGACATGCTTACTTGATGTTTTCATTTATGCTGCATTCTTACCTCAGCTATGGAGTTATAATTGAGAGAAAATATCCGCGAGATATGTTCACATATAGTAGTATGTGGATATACGCAAGAAAAAGTAGAAAGGGAAACCATAAACCTCCAAAAGGCTAAAACATCCAAAAAGTATTCTCTCAGCTTTTTTTTTTTTTTTGGAAGCATTTTGTGTCCCATTCTTTTTATTTAATTCTGCCAGCTGTCTGCTAAACAAATCTAGCCAGGTGGGGCTTACAACCCATGACTAAAAAACCTACTAGTGCAGCTGTCCAGCTTGCCCGGAGGAAGAATTCCGACAAATGGCAGGAACGAAAAGATTGTTTTGTTTTCAAGAAAGTAGCTCTTATACCTTTCTTGGGTTCCGTTATTGTTCTGTTTGCTTAAGCTAATTCATAACTTCCTAAGGTTTTATGGTGAAATAGAAAAATAATATCACCCTTTAAAAAATCCAGGGTATTTTTGTTATAGTCCAGTTTAATTTATTATAATTTGCCCTTAAATAAATGCTTTATTTTATATTGCAACCTGGCATTGAGCTGTCTTTTTTTTTTTTTTTTTTTTTTTTGAGTTGCTGATTGCTAACTCTCTCTCTCTTAAGCGGGTACAAATTATTAGTGAACTGTGACTGAACTTTATTTCTAAATATCGCATAATTAAATACATAGCTATTTAAAGGTGAAGGTTGGCATGGCTTATTTGTGAGCAGAGGAACAGAACAGGCTTCTTTGCACTGCATCATCAGTCGACCTCAACTGTGAATTTCTAGTCAGCAAATGGGCGCTTCATTTGGTGCATTTGAGCAGAGGATGGGAAGAGCTGCGCTAAAAATGATCACATCGCCATCTGATCTACAGCTCTATTGATGACAGATCAACGCGTATACCACTCAGTTACTTTCCCTATTTATTTGACATTTATCGATTCAGTGAATCTCAACATTTTTGTGAAACCTGCCTAAAATCTTATTATCTCATGAAAAAGGCTGCTGGAGTTATAGCTGGTCTCGGTCTTTGGTTCCAGCACCTGTTCGAGAGATATGATACTCATATGCAGGATTAGGACACGGTGCTGATTGTAGCCAGACTTCTGTAACTCTCCCCAGGGAAGTACCTGGGATGCCAGTGATGCCCTTCAGAGAAGCAACCGCAAACCCACTGATCTTTGACACGCACAAGAAAACCCTTACTATGTCCATAAGCTGGCTGTGATTTGTATATAGGTTTAAAAGAGAATGAGACTCAATGGGGCAGTAAGAATTTTCTTAGCAAGGGAATATGTCATACTATAAACTGATGAGGATATTTGGCTAAATCTCAGAGTGGACTTGGCAAAGAGCTAGAACTAGGAGATTGGTGTATTCGGTTGCCTTGTTCTGCCATTTATAGGGGCACAAGGAAACAATGCCCATAGTCTGAGTTGTGTGGATCAAAATGGCATCCAAAATAAGCAAGTGACACCAGACGATTGCTCAAGTTGCCTTTTTGCCTTTTGTTATATAACATGGCATGAGTGATATCAGCCCGGGTGCTCACAAACCAAAAAGAAACAAGGCCAATTTTTCATGAGGAAATTGAAATGCTGATGCAGAACTAACCTTCACCGTTTGTTGTTATTTAATGAAGGAGAGTAATGAGGAATTTGGGGCAAAACTGGTATAGATGCACAACAGTAATGTACCACAAAACAATAATGACATTACTTAACCCTCAGAGGATTTATAAATGCATTTAAATATTAGACATGAATTAATTGTGCAAAGATGCATTAACAAACTAGGTTAAAAGAGGCAAAGCATCACTTCCCTCTCTCTCTCTCCCTACCACCCTGGAAACCCAGACCAGGGCCCCTCATACAACAACATCCATCTGTGTCTTAAATTTATATTTCCTTTGGAAATTTAGACTTAACTACTTTTGGACAGTGTGATCGGCCAACATGTTGCTACAATAGTAACTTTGTGGTTGAGCAGGAATAAAAACCAAGAAAAAAGTCCTGAATATTATAAATACCACATCATTTGCTCTCAGTACCCTACCCTGATAAGAGGAAAGAAAGAATATCTGCTTAAGAAAGAATACCCCAAAACCTACACATGTAAGAAGTGGTGTTTTGCAGAAAAAAATAGAAAGGAAATTCCATAACATTTCCTCCCTTTTCCTTTCTTTCATTATGTATGCACGTGCATATGAATCTGTTTAAATTTAAATTCTCTTTAAATACATCTTTAAATGTGGGCAAGGATTGCTCCATAATAGAGTGCAGACAAGCAAATCCATAATATATACATTTTCTGCATTTAGAGATTGATGAATGGAGAACCAAAAGAATAAATACTTGATAGTTGTAGAAATTGAAATTTGTATATGTGTTTGACAAAAATCTTAGATTTCTCATTTCTAACCATGTGGTCAATTTAAACAAATATTATGGAGATGGAAAAGTTTTCACTGATGTTATCTCCATTAACAAAAACATTTACAGCAGAACGAAAATTTTTCAGTACAAAGTAAGTTGGTAATTAATAGAATGATTTGTGCATTCAGGTATAGCATGTCTTTTTGTAAACGGAAATTTCATACAGCAAATGACTCTATAATAGGGTTAATCTGAAGCATGATGTTAGGTTTGTTGTTTTACATCTACATTGGAAAAGGGAGACCAAATATCTTCTTTTGTTTTATGTCTTCTTCTTTAGTATCCTAGGCTGTCCTTCCAAGAGCTGTATTTTAGCCTTCATGCAAATCGTTTCCTTTTTACTAGTTCTGCATCCTTTTCTCAGCATTTTGCTGACTTCCAACCCCCAGGATTGTGAACTTGATTTAAACCATGTCTCTATGAAAAAAATTAACACTGAATCTTTATCATGTTTTAAGGATATTTTTCTTATAAAAATAGTGGCGTGTTCTTAAAATTATTCAATCCAAACATGCAACAAATGTGCCTTACTAAGGAGCATATAAAACATAAACGTACAAATTCTGATTTGATACTAGGGGAGCACAAGACAGAAGAATTTTGCAAGTCTTCCATCCTCACGCACTGGTTTTGGTATCTTTTGGATTATAGCCCAGTGTACTCACAGTATATTTCTGTATCATGCAGGTACAAGTGAGAATTTGAGGCTCATTTAACAGTGTGAATTTTCCCAATGTATCACAATTACAGAGACACCTGTGCTTTCTAACTTTTTGCTGATCCACTCTGATAATTCCGTGTGTTTAAATAACCACATTGCTAGTGTACCTAAGTGCCATATTTTATTTTACCCTTCCCTTACTCCCCCTTCTTTCCTTTCTCCTTTCATTCCTTACTCTTTCTTTCTTCTCTCCTTGTCCAGTTTTTGCTTCTTCCACCCAATGTCTTTGTCCTCCCTTCTTTTCCTTTATTTTTCCTTTCTTCTCTTATATTTTCCTTCTCCTTGTTGAATTTTTAAAATCTGCCTTTTTTTATCATGCCCATGGAAGTCCTAAATTTGACAAAGTTTTCATTCATTCACTAAAATGCAGAAAAACAAAGCTCCAAGGATGCTGCCTATCAAAAAGCAGTCACATTTTTCTATAGAAATATTTATTGATTTCATTTTCTACCAGGCATGTTTCCTGTTTCACAATGATAAAAATAAAACTCCTACAAGGCTATACAGTCATAAAATTTGGGTTTAAGAATCTAGTCTAATGCATAAATCTGCTTTCACATAGCGATCGCCTGTCGAGTCACAATGGAGAGGCAGACCTTCCCAAGTTTCCTATGTAGCACTGTTTACAAGGCAGTCCTGTACTTCTGGTTTACAGCCCTGCGTAGATGCTGTTAGTTATACTTAGATCTTTTTTTTGGTATAATGGAATTTAATGAGAAGGAAAGTGTGCTTTCAGTTTGCATTTCAGAAGGATTTATCGTTAAACTTAGGATATGTAAAACCACATTTTCCCAAAAATAAGCAAAGGACTCATTCACAGAAAGAACAAAGTGTCCCACCTGAACTGACAATGAAGGTATTCTTGTAAATTTTGTGTGAAGTATATCAAACATTAAAAAGTACTTTTATGAAGCCAACAAGTTTCCTACCTTCTGCTGAAGTCCACCTTAAGGTTGGTTACAACTCTGGTGTGTTGCTCATTTGCAAATCCCACTGCTGTGACTAAGAAAGGGTGGGGCTGCATCCCAAGACATCTGTAGACCAGAGGGGCTGGCAGGGACCTCAGAGCTTTCCATTGAAGTGAGTACTTGCAGCCTGGCTGCAGGAACACTTGACCCGAGGTAACTACTTCCACATATCAACACCTTGTCAGTGGAGATCTGAAAGACACACAGGCTGTAGAGAAAAGGAAGTACCTGCTTTAGGAAGAGCTAAGAGCTCCCTCCCCCTTCTACCACCAAATCTTTAGTACTGAAGAGAGAAAGGAGAAGTTTATAGTTATAAAGCAAATTAAGTGTTTCAATTATGGCAGTGATTGGCTTTGGTTATTGGTAACTATATAATGAATTTCTAAAAGTTTTTTATAATTATATAATGAATTTCTAAAAAGAGCACATATGATTATCTAATTTTAGAACAATTTAGTTCCTTGCGGTCAGTGGTTCTAAGTGCACTGTTGTGGCACATACATTTGTTGTGATTCTTTGTAGGAGGTTCACAAGTAATTTGGGATTAAGAATAGTTTTCAGCCAGGGGCGCGGTGGCTCACGCCTGTAATCCCAGCACTTTGGGAGGCCGAGGCGGGCGGATCACGAGGTCAGGAGATTGAGATCATCCTGGCTAACACGGTGAAACCCCGTCTCTACTAAAAATACAAAAAATTAGCCGGGCGTGGCGGCGGGCGCCTGTAGTCCCAGCTACTTGGGAGCCTGAGGCAGGAGAATGGCGTGAACCCGGGAGGCGGAGCTTGCAGTGAGCCGAGATCGTGCCACTGCACCCCAGCCTGGGTGACAGAGCAAGACTCCGTCTCAAAAAGAAAAGAAAAAACAAAGAAAGAAAAGAATAGTTTTCAACTGATTTGCTCAAAAATAAATGGGAGCAGAGGAGTCAAGGTTATTCCTACAATGATTTCATTCTCACTCACTGATATTCCCTTTTGCATTCTTGAGTGAATGAGAAAAGGCTGGAGGTATCGCTAACGTCCTGAGGATTGCACACATCCTGACACGTCTACGGAACTATGTCCCACGTGTGAACATCATTTGCCATGTGTTTTGTCGTAGGAACAAGAGCCAAATGCTGAAATCCATGGCTTTAGGATTCGAGTTGATAATATGTTTTATTTGTCCATACTTAGTCTCATTATAATCGATACACAATACAGCAAAAATTATGATCATGTTAATTATCTAATAATAGTGATAGAGGAGGCATCAAAGGTCGTCGAGTTGCTCTTTCTGTGGGTTGGGTCATACTAAACATGCCCAGAATAGTCAGCAATGGAACCTAAAGTATGAAAACTGTGCATGGGCTCTTAAGAAGCAGTTGCTGTATAAAAGCTGTGTTATAAAGGGAGCTGTTTTTTTTTTTTTTTTTTTTTTTTTTTTTGAGACAGAGTTTCACTTTGTCACACAGGCTGGAGTGCAATGGCATGATCTTGACTCACTGCACCTCCCAGGTTCAAGCAATTCTCCTGCCTCAGCCTCCTGAGTAGCTGGGATTACAGGCGCCCACCACCACGCCCGGCTAATGTTTTGTATTTTTAGTAGAGACGGGGTTCCGCCATGTTGGCCAGGCTGGTCTTGAACTTCTGACCTCAGGTGATCTGCCCGCCTTGGCCTCCCAAAGTGCTGGGATTACAGGTGTGAGCCACAGTGCCCGGCCAGGAAGCTGCTGCTTATTAAAATAAGCTCAAAATTGGTTTGGCAATAAGCAGGCCTTAGTTTGCTTGCATTTGCTGAAGTTCAAAGTATTTCAATTTTAGGGGATGTGCCTAATGCTTATAGAAATTATGAGCTGATATTGTTTTATGTGTTTTTGAGTTTATGTCCATCTTCTTTTCTAGAAAGTAAACTCCATGAAGACAAGGATGTCATGTTTATGTTCATTTTGATAGTACCTATAATAATATATCAGCACCTGTTATTCAACAGAAGGTCAATAAACATTTGTTGAATGAAGAAAAAACAAAACAAAACAAAAAACCCCTCTGCTTTTCCCCAGAAAAAGTCAGCATCACATTTCCGCCATCTCATCCACTGCCTCACAGCTTTTTCCAGGTCTTAACTTTTACAGAGCCATTCACAAGAGATCAACAGATATAAGGCATTGCTAGATTCTATTTCTTTAGAAAAAAAAGAAAAATCTGATACAACTTCACTAGCCAACGTGATATTTCTGGTTTCTTGAATTATTTGGCAAAGGGAAAGCACAGGTTGAACTGTTTAGAAAAGATAATGGATTCTTTCTTGAATTTGGAGGACTGGAGCCTTTACACATGGTTTCAAAGTTGATTGAGCACTTTAAGTCCAATGAAGGCAGATTCTGCAAACGCAAAGAAGTCCTAGCTGATGTGAACCCCAAGTGTGAACACATCACACCACAACCATGTGGAAACAATAGCCTGTATGGGCAACAAAGGTTTCTATTTAATGAGAGAAGTGCCATTGTTCTTGAAAGTCTAATTTTGTAAACATCTTACAGTGCTGACTCATCAGTCCTGAAAATCCAATAATAAATCACCACTGTGATTTAGCACCGGTGCTAGAATTCAGATCACGAAGCATGCTACAGCATCAGCTGAAACTCAAACAGGTCGCTGAAAGGTGCATTTCATCAGCAAGCAATTTAATTCATATCAAAGGAATTCTACCCCAAATGAGTGGCAACTGGCTACTTTTGAAAGCTGTTAACTGTTGGGGGAAATGAGTTGTGTTAGTCCCCTATAAAAAGGTAATAATCTATAATCCTGGATGCTTTAAAAGTCGTTTCCTCGAACTCCACAGCAAACAATATAAAATAACAACCCAATATATTTGTATATTAATCATGTTTGGTAATGGAGCCCTTTAGATAATTGGCACTGCTTCTGTAGTAGGCCAAACTTTCTTTCAAGTTACAAATACTCACAAAAGGTTTACATTATAAAGGGCTGCTTTGGAGATGTGCAGATTTAGTTTGGAAGTACAAAGTGAACATGCAAATTGCCTTATCTTGTGGGATTCACAAACAAGCATCATTCAGATTGATTTAATACATGGCTTTCTATCTTTAAAAGTGTTAATTAGAAAATAGGGACAGTTCTCTGAACACTTAAGAGTAATAAATAGATCAAAACAGCATCCATGCTTCTGTGATGGAACTTCTGAAGGCTTTGTAAAGGGATTAATACAATTGTCAAAAAGACCACAGAATACATATTTAACAGTGCCACCAAGCAACAATTACATTTTTTAGGACTTTATTGCTAAGTTTTTTTAATACTTGCTACGCTCAGAAAACTGAGATTTTGTACAACTTTTGTTCCATACTTTGAAGTTACCATTTTAATTTTCCCACATTGGACCTCCAAACACATTTTTCCAGAGAACATTCTAAAATGGCAAGCTAATATAGGAAGTTATTCAGGGAAGAATGGATTATAGAAGTTCACAAAGTGGATTACTAAGAGAAAAATAATTGTGATTCATGCATCTTCTTTTGAATGAAAAATATAAACTATTGTCTGACAATTTGCCTCCACTTTGAAATTTATCTATAATATGAGAAAGTGCTTGAGGAGTTAAATCCTGACTCTGCCACTGACCACCTCAGTGACTGATATGGTGTGACGGTTTGACTGTGTTCCCACCCAAATTTCAACTTCAATTGTACTTCCCTTAATTCCCACATGTTGTGGGAAGGACCCAGGGGAAGGCAATTGAATCATGGGGCGGGGGGTGGGGTGGTCTTTCCCGTGCTGTTCTCGTGATAGTGAATAAGTTTCAGGAGATCTGATGATTTATCAGGGGTTTCCACTTCTGCTTCTTCCTCATTTTTCTCTTGCTGTCATCATGTAAGAAGTGCCTTTTGCCTCCCACCAAGATTCTGAGGCCTCCTCAGCCTTGTGGAACTGTAAGTCCAATTAAACCTCTTTTTCTTCCCAGTCTCAGGTATGTCTTTATCAGCAGCATGAAAACAGACTAATACAGTGAACTTAGGTAAGTGAAATCACATCTCTGAGCTTCAGTTTATCTGTAAGATGTGCAAAACTATAGTCTCATAGGGTCTTATGGTGGGGATTAAATAAGATTGTGTTGAACAGTGCCTGGCACTTGAGTAAGCACCCTGTAAGTTATGATAATTGAGGCAATTGCTTGTGAATCTTGACGGTGATTTTCACTAGGCTTAGTTCTATGGTTAGCCTAATATCCTCACTATAAATAGTTGTGAAATGCCTCTATAACTTTATAAGGAAGACAGAAACACCCAGTGCAGGGTTCATAACCTTAGCTTCTGAGTCTCTAGTGACCTTGACTTCCCCTGCTCTTCAGCCATTAGTACGATTCAGAGGGCCAAGCCATCCTTTGAGCCATTTCCTTTCCAGGGCCTCTATTTGTGTTTGTTTTATTACTACTTCCTCTTTATTCAATGTCTTGATTTAACTAATAAGATATATAGGTGGCAAAATAGTAAACAAATATAAAATATATAATGACATTGTCTCTCCCCACCCCCAATTCCTTCTTTGCCAGAAAACACAGCATTTTGTCCCTCGTTCTAGAAATTTTCTTTGCCTCTTGCTTTTCATTTTTCTCTCTTCTAAAAAAAACTTTTCTGTATGACTCCTTTCAATTCTTTAAGCTTTGTGTTTCATTTATTTGACCACATGGTCCAAAGCTCCTGCTTCACCCAATTCCTTCTGACCTAGAACCACATTCCCCAGGCCTTTGGCCCTGGGACTGTCACCCTCTCTGTTCTTAGTCATCAAATGGCACTTCCATTTTTCTTCTCTGCCTGTCTGATCAGTCTTTCAGTCACCCACCTACCTGCCCTCCAGAAACACTTCACTTCCTCCTCTTCTTCCGCCATGCTATGAATTCTTTTCATTAACTGCTTATCTACACTCACTTCAAGACAATGGTACTAGAAGGGCAAGTTACAAAACTCTAATCTTGGAAATCACTATGAATTTCTATCATTTCCTATCGGCTTTGTTTTCCTCTTTTTGGTCTCAACTACCATAAGCTTGTGTGAGCACACTGATAGGTCTGGCAATATACGAAATGCTATACATGCATTATCTTATTGAATGTGTTCATTATTCCTTAAGAAAATAATGAGGGAACAATTACTCCCATTTTACAGATGAGGAAACATGTCTAGAGAAATTAAGTAGTTTGTCTAAGGTCTCATAACTTAGACTTGTGTGAGTAACTCAGGAAGCATTCAGAAGTGGCCTGGCTAAGAGTTCAGCCACTGTGCCCTGCAGTCTCTCATGGCCTTTCTGTTCTCTGCCATCCCTTGAACTGATTCTCATCTGATTCTAGTAGTCTAGGTGACACCCTCCACCACCAGCCATAGCCATCACCAGGTTATGCTGCTTCCTAACTTACTGAGAACATGGAAGCTGCTCACATCTTCCTTTCCAATCGCCCTTCTTCTTCCCTTCCACACATCTGTGATCTACCTGTTTGTAATTAGTTATAAGCCAGAAGATCTAGGCTGTCTCCCTTATTCCTGAGCACATAGAGACCCAGAGAGAAGAAGCACTTGTCCAGGCTTCCATGGTGGAGTAGAAGCTAAATGCTGACTAAAACACAGGCCTTGGATCCTCTGTGATCTTACTGCCCAGGGCTGCCTCCTAGAGGCTGCACTTTCAAATGGGCTCTTGGCCAAGATACCCTTTGTGTACTCCTTTGCCCTTCTCTTCCTTCTATCTTGCAGTCCCATAGTTTAATGAATGATTCCTTCTTCCATTGGTTCCTTCTCTCTGTTTACAGAAGTTTTTTTTTTTTTTTTTTTTTTTTTTTTTTTTTTTTTTCTGAGATGGAGTTTCACTCTTGTCACTCAGGCCAGAGTGCAATGATGCAATCTTGACTTACTGCAGCCTCCACCTCCTCGGTTCAAGCAGTTCTCCTGCCTCAGCCTCCTGAGTAGCTGGGATTACAGGTGGGTGCCACCATGCCTGGCTAATTTTTTTGTATTTTTTTTAATGGAGACGGGGTTTCGCCATGTTGGCCATGCTGGTATCAAACTCCTAGCCTCAGGAGACCCACCTGCCTATGCCTCCCAAATTGCTGGATTAAATGGGAGAGCCACCCCACCCAACCTATTTACAGAAGTTTTTATTTTCATTACCAAGAGATAAAAACAGAAAGCTCTCTGTTGTCTTTGCTAATTTTCTGCCTCTCTTTCTCCCTCTCTCAGTGCAAAATTTCATCAGTTAGTTGTTTCCATGCACTATGGTTTTTTTTTTTTTTTTTTTTTGAGATGGAGTCTTGCTCTGTCGCCCAAGCTGGAGTGCAATGGCATGATCTCGGCTCACTGCAACCTCTGCCTCTTGGGTTAAAGTGATTCTTCTGCCTCAGCCTGCTGAGTAGCTGGGACTACAGGTGCATGCCACCATGCCCAGCTAATTTTTGTGTTTTTAGTAGAGACAGGGTTTCACCATATTGGCCAGGCTGGTCTCTAATTCCTGACCTTGTGATCCGTCTGCCTTGGCCTCCCAAAGTGCTGGGATTATAGGCATGAGCCACCGCGGCCGGCCTCCATGCATTGCATTCTTTTTCACTCACTCATTCCTTCACGTCTTGCAATTTGACTTTCACACCAGCTTCCATATATCCTAGTTGAAACTCATTCTTAAAGATACAGTCTCTTTGTCAAATTCAGTCTCTACAGTTCAAAAAGTTTTCACAGCTGCAGCTGCTAGAAGCCCCTGCAGGTTTAAACTCAGATTCCTAACCTTAGGCAGAAATGTTTGGGTCTCTAGCCCCATGCTCTGAGACTATACAACTAGTTATCCATGTTGTCCTTTTTGCCTTGACTTTCTTCCAAATTCTTATATTGTCCAATTTCTGCCTCCCAGTTTTACTTCTTGTACTGGAATCTGTTTTGGAATCTGCCTAGAATCCCATATCATCTAGTTTCCTGGGGCATTGCCACTGTCACTAGAAAGCAGAATCCCACCCCTGCATTCTAGCCTGGCGACTGAGATTCTCCTAACCCCTGGTTGATGAATAACTGGGATGTGCCTCCACTAGCTCTACCTTTTTGAGTCTCTCATTATCACTTGCTCTTGGATTCTCCAGCAGATCACTTAATTCTGAAGAGTGCCAGCTACATCTCTGAACCACACCAATGTTCTGTTGCTCTAGTAAACTTCCTCCCAGCAAATAGGTTTGTCCTCCTAGTGCTAGGGAGAGGTCAAATTCCAGATCCCAGTTTCTTCTAGATGGCTTATGCTAATGTGTTTAACTGGTCCATGCCTGGGCCTATCACGAGCTTTATCAATTGCAGACTCTGTAAGCATTAAATCCCGCTGCTACTCCCACACTCTGCCCCCAGCCATCTTTTCTCCCTCATTGCCTTGAATGACAACCCAGTGTAAGTTCTCTTCCTGTGTTCCTGGTGGTGGTCTTATTTCTTTGGTTGTTCATAATATTCTCTCTTGTCTTTTTACTTTCTGTCATTTGGAATTCTCATTTATTCCTGTAACTTAGATATTTCACATGTCCAATACCACTAATGTCAATATGACTGCCAAGGGCTACACACACATTTACAACTCTCTACTCTTGAGCTTTTTAAAATAGATGTCCAAGAGACACATGCATATTAATTCACCCAATCAATCCACCATTTTCCAACACCATAAAAAACCAGTTTCTCTTGCTGTTTTCTCCCTACTATTCTAAAAACTACCATTCTTCTAGTTAAAATTTTGTGGTCATGATTGATTTATTTTGCTGCTTTCTACATCCTATCAGTCACCACATCCAGTCACTTCCTTTTCATTGTCAATTGTATCTTGGCTTTCCTTTATTCTGGTTAAAGACTTCATACTCTCTTAGTTGAAAGCCACATTTGCTTGCATGGTTTCTCCTGGCTCTGAGTTCTTCCTGTACCTGCTTTGACTCCATGTTCCATGTCACCATTGGACCAACCTTTCTAGAGTGGGGTTCTAATACATGAGATGATGTCTGCAAGAATTACTTTATAATATCTGGTTGCTATATGGATATTAGTTGTTCATCTTATTTTGTCACTGACTTGGTAAAGTATCTTTAAGTTCTCCTGATGCCTACTGAATAAAGACAAAATGTCACTGTCTAGCTTTTAAGATCCTCTGTAATATTTTCTAAGTTTGCCTTTCTAGATTTATTTTCTACTAATCCCAATGGATTACATTCTATCTAGCTGAAAGCCTTGCCATGTGTTGGACACATTCAATTTCTTTGGTGACTTGAACTCGGGTTCATGCCATTCTACCCCTCCCCCACCCAACCCCAGACTATCTCTGCCCCAGTGAGAGGGAAATAAGCTGAACAAATATCTAGCATTCTTTGGCAAAGGATGGCTATCATTAATTAAATTTTTAGGTTCAGCATTGGTCCATCTGTTAGTTTTGTACTTCTTTTTTGGGTCATGTTTGAACATTAAGTCGTAATCCTTCATCCACATGGATATCTTCAGAAGAATGAAAAGTAATACTATTGATCATGTAGCAGAGATAAAGGAGTTGGAGGGTTTCATTGATGACATACTAAATTTAAGCCAAGAGCATAAAGTAACAATTAAAAAGCTAGAAATATCTTAGGCTGCATAGATTGAAATTATCTTGTGAGAAATTACAATGCCCTGGCTCTTAGTATGGCTTGGACTATGCCAGGATATTTTGTCTGGGTACCCATTTGAAGAGAATCATGGCAGAATGGAGTCTGCACAGAAAAGGATGGCCAGGATGGTGAAATACAGAAATTATTTTATGAGTTAAATGAGAGAAGGAACCAGGGTGATTTAACCTGTAGAGGAGATGATTAGAGAAATAAATGTCATCTTTATATGTATGTAAGGCTATTATAAAGAAAAGGCATATGTTTGTTCAGTCAACAAATAGAAGTAGGACAATTAGAACTATTTGTGAATCAATATTATAAAAACTTTCTAGCAAGACCTCTCTCTCATTCAGAGGACAGTAAATAGAGTCTGAGTGACCAAGATTGCTTTAGAAGGATTTCCTACAGCAGAAGGAGGTTGGACACAAACAACTCTTTAAAATTTGAGATTCTGAAATGGAAAAAAAAAAAAAGCCTCTGAGAAGTCATTGGAATAACTTTATGTTAAAAAGGTATGGACTAAGGTAGAAGTCCTGGCAATGAAAAGACAGCCCCCACTCCTTCAAAAAATTGTGAATTGTGAGAGAAATATGAAGTTCGTATTTGGGTGACTTGGCAAAAGTGATCATTTGCCTGGAGAGTTCACAGTGGCATGGTCACTATGAAAGAGCACATGACCACAGAAAAACTTTGGACTGGGATGAGTTGTCTTGGAGTAAACTGCAATTCACCTGGGAAAGTGGTGAAAATATTACAGGCATGGAAATTCTGTAGCTATGGGAGAAACTCACGGTTGTGCCTAATTCCCAGGAGACCATTTCTGAGCATCTACAGCAGACACAGCCCCATGCCCACCACCTGGCCTTGAAGTTCACCTGATGGACTTGATACCTATAGTCTCTTCCCTTATGTCTCAGCTGTCTCTCTCCCCATCTGCATTCTATTTTCCTTGCACAGTGTTCTGGCTAAACTCATGGGTGCCAAGCCATCTCTAGGAGCTGTCTGTCTCTGGTCTTCCATTTGTCTTCAGGTTGTCAATTGCAATTGTGAACACAGTTGAGTTTTATTTCTCACAGCTGCACTACCAGTGGCATAAACTGGTGTTCAATGATTCAATAGTCTTCCCCCCTCCCGCCCCGCTTATTTTTCAGTCTCACATCCTAGCTACTACATTCTTTCACCACCTGTTTTGGCTACAGATCATACTCAGTTTTTTATTCCAGACTGACATGTATGGCCTTGATGCAACTTTACTAGTATCAATGGAAAGAAAAAGATTACCTATAATCTTCTCATAAATCATAGAAAAAGTATAAAAAGCATGAGCAAGTGTAATTTATCACCCTGAGAAGTGGGCATGTAATTACTTGCAAGGCTGCTTTTAGTTTATAGCATAGTTTTCTATTTCTGTCCTTAAACATTTTGCCTGCATTGAAGTTCTGGAGAATTTAGCACATTTGCAAATGCCTGGTGCTGATGCTACTTCTGCAAAATCATGTGCACATCATTTCAATGGCATTGCAACTATCTCCAGCATAGCTAGAGGGGTCTACTAGAACTTCTACTCCAGATCTCCTTGACTAGTATCTTGGCATTTTTAATTGTTCAATAAATTACAGTTCAAGGTGAAGTGTACTAACAGATAGTGTTTACATAAATTAAAAACCCAAATAACTTACAGAATTAGATGTCATTTCTTTATGGTGGTGGTGCTGTTGCTGGAGTACTTGCACTGCTTTCATCAGATTATATCTATTCATGTGTTTAGGGCAAACAAAGACAAAATAAATTTGATTTTTTTCAATTTTTTCGACTTAATTTATTTCTGAATTTCAAAATTCATCTTTATCTCTCCACACCTAAGGCCTTTTATCATTTCCTTACCTGGAAACATTTTCTTTAAAAGTTTAAGCACTTTGAGGATTGAACACATGGAAACTATAGAGCATACTCTTCTCTCATCAAGGCATTTTGACTTCATGAAAACATCCACTCAAAGTAGGGCAGGCTCTTACTTGAGAGGCTTTCTCAGCTGAGCAGTTCTGGGCATGATCCAACATGGTCCCTATTCTGACTCTATTTATGATCCATGAGGGATCACAACCACCTCTCTCAGAAAGGAGCTCCCTGGTTCCTGGTGGGCTTGTTGTCTTCATTGCTGGTTGAATCAGTGGACATCCTTATGCACAAAGCAGCCTAGTGCTAGCTCTCATGCAGGGAACTGTGGACAGAATAATTTCAGCAAAAATTGGGCATGGCAGATAAATTAAACACCACCATTTGCATAGTGGTTGGATTTTAGTTATCTGCATTAATGGATGTTAGTATTTTGCTTTCACTAAAAATTGGTCCTTTTGGAGCTAGAGGTAATCTTCTGTCAAATAGTTATAAACAATGAAACTGTTTTTATGGAAGTGAATTTCAAGAGAACTTAAAAGCTGTTGAGTGTCCCTAACCCATCTTTTTCATACCTGTTCAACTTATTAATATATCTTTCTTCCATCTTATCTTGAGGATGGACCAAATTAACCATTAGCTAAATTTAGCATACTAGCCCAAACAGATCTGCATTCTCTTTCTAATCCTACCCTGTGACTCACTCTATTTCTTAACTGAGGGAACTAATTAAGCACTTTGTTGCAAAAGTGTCCCCCTCCCATTCAGCTCCTGCTGGGTTCTTGGCTGCAGTTGGAATAAAAGTGAATGAATATGGTGATAATGTCAACCAAGTTGCTATACATGCAAAATTTGTAAATAAACAAACTTTGTCAGGCACCTACCTCATGTAAGGTCATGGTCTAGACCCTGTGGTGACATGCGGTCCTACACTATGATACCTTCTGTTGCCGGTGACATAGGGAACACATGGAAATTCTGGAGCATGGAAATTATCCTCCAGAATGGTTCGTCGGCGTCACATTCCCTCTAAACAGATACACTGCAGTGAAGATCTGGGTCACTTTTCTGTGGGCTTGAAGCTTATTGAAGGTCTTAGATCAGCCCTATTCCCCTCAAATGACACTGTACTCTGTTCAGTGTTGCTTTGGATCAGACCTTGTGAAAGGGGGTGGGCTCTGGACCTCTGGCAAGCTACTGGCATCCTCCTTCTGTATTATGTGCAATGTTGCGTAATATGTCCCTGTTAGGCAAATGTGCTGTAGTTGAAAAAAAGGTTGGGACATCAGTGTTCCTCAGGGTTGGGGATAACCTTTCATGTACTTCCTCAAGACACAGTATTACTGGATACATTTGATTTACACATAAACTAGGTAAGTTTTAAACTCTCTAAGATATAGACATTTATGTATTGCCTGCATTTTATTTTCTGAATTCCTTCATTCTAAATCCTGAACAATATTGCCTTTGTTATATAATCATACAGCTGTAGTCTTTTCTTGAAAATATGCTAAGTTCATTTCTACCATAGAAAAAAAATAGACATTTGGATTCCCTCTTTGCCTTGTATTATAGGATACAAGAGACTAGTAAAATGCTAATAATATTTTACTAGGAGAATAGGACACCTTTTCTGACTTAACTACATTTAGGTGACATCATGGCTTCACATGACAACATGAGTTAAGATGAAATACACTCATTAAAAACCAAATGCCATCATGTCATGGGTAACTTGTGATCTCTTGCTTTGGAATGTGAAGCCTTGCAGAGCATGCCAGAGCCCACGTGATATCTGTTATTAATCATAAGAATAAATTCTACCCTACTCCTTAGGTTGTTCATTCACATCACCAGTTAACAACTCAACACAATCTTTAGTAATAGAAAAAGAGAAATCTTGTACATTCCACTGATTTGAATAATTGCTTGGAAACTTGATAATGTGTTAGCATTCATTTGCTGAAAAGTGGGCCAATGATGGTAAAACGATTTCATCTTAAAATGGGTATGTGCAGCCGCGCGTGGTGGATCACGCCTGTAATCCCAGCACTTTGGGAGGCCAAATCAGATGGATCGTGAGGTCAAGAGTTTGAGACCAGCCTGGCCAATATGGTGAAACCCCGTCTCTACTAAAAATACAAAAATTAGCCAGGCGTGGTGGCATGCACTTGTAGTCCCAGCTACTCGGGAGGCTGAGGCAGGAGAATCACTTGAACCTGCGAGGCAGAGGTTGCAGTGAGCTGAGATCGCACCACTGCACTCCAGCCTGGGTGACAGCGAGACTCCATCTCAAAAAAAAAAAAAGAAAAAAAAGAAAAAAAAAAAAAGGGTATGTGTCTATTTGTCTGTATCTGCAGCTGGTTAACTCCTTGGTTAGAACACCTGGTTAATGAAAACCCATATTAGGTGCTCCTCATGGGGCCCTGTCAATATCTCTTTTTTATGGGTCATGAGTTTCATATCTGACCCCAACCTGCTGCCACACACATGTTCACTACTGGCCAATAAGGAGATGTGACTAGAGATCATGCATTGCTTAAAGCAAAAGCATCATCACATTGAGGAAAACAACTCATAGCACATAATCCATGGAGGGCAGTTCGGTAACATCGCCTCGAGTGTATCTGTGGTTGTGCAAAATGGACATGTCTGGATGTAAAGACGTGCACCACCAGAGACAGTTACTAATCATGTCACTGATGGAGATTCATCTGGGGAAAGACGATTATGAAATAGCAGTTTGTATCAAAGATTAGTTTAAAGACAGCTGTAGATTTATTATTTTAAAAACTCTGGATGAGGGTATTGGATTCGATAAACTTTAAAGTCCTTCCAGCTCTAAGTCCTTCCACCTCCCTACAGTCTCCAAGTGCATTGATTAACATACATAATGTAAAACAATGTAGTTTTGTAAGGCAAAATTGGCAGGAAGAGAATATTCTCTCAAGAAAAAATACTTTTCTGTGAGTCTTCCCTTCAAGCTACCAAAAAAAGGTGATCAAGTAGAGCTTAAAAATAATTTCTGGGCTTAAACTTAAATTTCTTTTATCTGGAACAGATTATTTCATTCCACAATTAGAAATGAGATCCAAAATGCAAATATTACTCAGAGAGATAGCACATTGCCTCATATTCACACTATGGTGTTAACAACTGCTATAAGAGCCATTTTACAGAGTAAGTTTGAGAGGGGGAAGCATACCTTATTCAAATATATGAAGATGATTTTACAAATTGTATCCTATTTTATTCCAGTCCCAATTCTGCCAACCCTTCTGGGTATGTTACAGTTTTAAAGACAGTGCTTCAAAATCTGAAGAGGGAAAAAAGTGGAAACAGCTTAAATGAGAATATCACTCCTAGGCTTTCACCAAATACATTTTCATAGTTTTCCAGTTTGTTATATCTTGAGAAGGAGTGAAAATTCTTGGAATTAAATGTACAATAAAATACCACGTATATACTCGTTCTTTAAAGCTTTGTATCTCTATTTTTTCTAAGCTATCTTAGTTTAGATCAAGTCTGTCTTGCATCTGAATTTGGCAAGCCACATTATTTACTGTCCTATTGACCAGAAGGAAATCCGTCTAATACTTGAAGCTCGATTCCATTTGAAGATCTGTTCAGTCACATAAAAGTGCTATTTTGATAGTAATAAAACAAAGTTACATAGGAGAAAAGTATCTTTGTAAATGAACTGGATCTTGAAGCTGCAGGATTGCTGTTCCTCATTGTCCCTGTACATGGAAAAAGGGAATCAGGGCTCCAAATATGGTGAGGGATTGCAGGTTGGATATATGAATTCTGTATTCTTGATATAAGAGTTTAAAAAGGGTTACAAAGGGACACCATTGAATTTGGTCCTGGAGAAGCTTTTCTATGAGTTTGGCTGCTCTGTCCTTGTGGGATCACGCAGACGCAGACCTCACCTGTGATAGTTATAGACACATGAACCTCCTGAAATCATTTGAGCGGGAATCACAAGGAAAGAATAAGTCTAGGTGTTTTGTAGAGAAAATTTTCTATGCCTCAGCTGTAAAATGATTCATTCCCCAACCCGTACTGCCCAAGAGATGTCAGGCTACCTGAACAGAAATGGAACAAAAGGCCACCTACCTGGCTCACTCACCTCAATTGCTCTCTTACGTGGACAACTTGAACCCTTTTCATCCATGAAGCTGAGACTGGCAAAAGCTGGCAGGCTCCATCCCAGTGCCCTCCACTCTTGCCCTAGTTTGGTGCCCAGTGTTTCTAGTTCCCCATCCTAGGCTTGAGACTAGATGCCTGCCAAATCCCTTCTCTGGTGAGAACAGCTATTACTTTGGGCCCATGTAAAGGCCTCCTCAGTGAGATCATTTTGCTTAACTTTTGATTGTTAGGTGACCAGACCTTGGAGAAACTGATATTCTTTTCCCCTTATAACTATAAACTGGAAACTCCGCTCATTTTGGCATGGTGTATTGGAAGACCGGGCTTTCATTCTTCTGAACTTCCCATATAATCAAAAGAACCTAATGAATTCAAGTTGCCTGTAACATTTTGTGTGTTTCTGAGTTGAAACCAAATTCCTAAACAACTATGTGAGCAATAATGAAATTCAGGCAGAAAGGTTCTATTTTCCTGTTGTTAGAAAAGAGACTTTTATGGTGAACTCCTGGGTTCTACTCCCTGTGATTCAAGACGACATAACATTTAGCACTTATCAAATGCATGTTAGCACACAGCTTATGCCAAAGACCCTGAAGAAATGTAATGACTGAATTGAGTTTGATCAGGAATTCAACTTATAGAATTATATAAACTTGCATTCTACCATGTTAAAAACGACACAGACATCTATAGATTGCAGTTTAATTGTGGAGATGATACAATAAAAGAGCTCCCTCATGCTTCCGTATGAGAGGGTTTAGGTACAGTAAGCAGAACGTAATGTTTCCAGTCGGAATTTGGCCAGAAGCTGAAGATTAAAAACCTTAGTGTTATGAAAAGTTCCATGGGATGTTTAATGACTAGAAATAGCCAGAAGCTTATATTGATGGCATCCCAAAATAGTACCTCTATCTGGATTAGTCCAGCCGGGTCATGCTGGGGCACAGTTTGGGCAATAGTTAAAAAAAAAAAACCCATTTATTGAATCATAAACATAATTTCTAGTAGCTCTGAGTTGGAGATTTGTGTTTGAGCACTACTTACCAACTTTTACCAGCTTCTTTGGATGTAGCATCCCACTGGCACTCAATAAATGCAGTAAAGAAAATGTTAGGTAGGCTTGAATGATTACAATGACAGTTAGCATAGGGAAGCAAGGACCATAGTTGCCTTTACAAGTAGGTGACTGAGATGGCTTCCTATGTGATGTGTTTTCAAAGACAAGGGAAGGACACAACATACCACCTTGGTTTGGTTTGCTGGTGCCTGAAATTTCAGAAATGCATTTTTTTTTTTGATTAGCACTTAGCCTCCTATTTCAAGGCAAATCTACTTGAAAAAGTTAATACATAAAATTTAGTTGTCACTTAAGTCATAATATAACATGAGCTTTTCATATCCTATTCAAAAGTTTTGGTAGAACTGAAAGTAAAAGATCTTTAAGAATGAAACTACTGGGTGAGTGAACCACTAGGGGAGGAAAAGTTTGCAACAGGGAAAGTATGACGGCAGCAAAGACAAATTTCTCCAACCTCACTTTTATGGGCTGAACTGTGTCTTCTTGAAATTCGTATGTTTGAGCCCTAACCCCTAGTACCTCAGAATGTGACTATATTTGAAGACAACAGGGTCTTTGAAGACGTAAGTAAGTAAAATCAAGTCATGAGGGTAGCTTCTAATCCATTTTTGTCCTTATAAGAAGAGGTGATTAAACACAAACAACACAGATTGAGGGATGACCACATGACGACACAGGGAGAAGACGACCCTGCTTACGCTTTGACCTTGGATTTCCCAGCCTGTAGAACTGTGAGGGAATGAAATTCTGTTGTTTAAGCCACCAAGTCTGTGGTATTTTGTTATGATAGCCCTAGCAAACTAAAACACTCACTCTTTTTCAAAGGGAAGGTGTCAGGACTGCTAGTTAGATTGCTCAGCTTCTTTGAAGCTGAGGCTTTTATCTGAAGTAGTTCTTAGATCTTTCTAGCCCCAGAGAAAACCCCTATGGACCAGGTCCTTCACCTCAGGCTGATTTTGTCAGGCATGGATTAAATTCAAAATATTATTTGGACATACACTGGAAGAAAGGTGATGAGCAAAAATTAAGCTAGAAACACTAATTGTGGTGCTTCCTATTAGTGAGATGGAGTCCGATCAAGTCACTGTTTGAGGAAAGCCATGGTTGATTGGCCAACCCTCCATATTAAAAATGAGGACTGCCTGTATTTTCACTTCTTAAAAACTATGGGCAATTTTCCATGATGTCCCTCTGTTGGGCACTTCTGATGTATTAAATGAATTTTGGTAAGAGATTTTCAAAATGGGCTTTTGGAACTTGGATACTTTGGCATCAGCAAGCAACAAAGGGCTTCTTGTATTAATATTTTTAAATGTAAATATAAAGTAACTGCAGTAACAGCAAGTCAGGGTATTCATGTTTAAAACCAGTTTTCATTGTTAATAACGAAACTGCAGATTTTAACTCAACTGTTAACGTGTTGCTGGTGGAACCTGGGAGTCTGGAGGGCAAGGATAATTTATAGTTGCCAAATCACTGAGAGAAAATTCCAACTATGTAGAAATGTAAATATTCAGTATTAGAAAGGATAATTAAGGATAGGCTAAATATTTACCCAGTTCTCTTCTTTTCAAATTACAAATAAGACTATTCTGGTTGGTTCATGTTTTCTGATAGAAGAAGGGATAGAAAAAAATGAGAGTGGGGGGAATGTCTTTCCTTTCCTAACCAAAATACATCTC
Organism: Gorilla gorilla gorilla; assembly: GCF_029281585.2. NCBI lineage: Eukaryota > Metazoa > Chordata > Mammalia > Primates > Hominidae > Gorilla > Gorilla gorilla. The sequence continues at coordinate 46,317,602 of NC_073235.2, read as the reverse complement.
TTAACTCACACAGGCATAAAATATAGCCCCCATTCATTTTTTTAACCTTAAAATTTGTTACACAATTATTTTACCATACTAAACTGCTGATGAAATTTGTATGTGTTGCATCAAAAATATCAAAGATATGTTAAATATGAATGTGAAAAATATAATTTTAGCAGCAAATTAAATAGAACATAAATCACTTAGAGAAAATTTGTAGGTTAGAAGCGTGCAGCTATTTAAATGTTCAAGGACTTCTAATTGTCACTTTAAAAGAATCTTATAGCAGACTTACAAAGAAATAGCCATATTGGGGGAGAATAGTCATAGAGAAAGCTTTGTGTAAAGCTTTTTCTTTCAGGAGTTCTTTTCTATTTCCTGTGGTCATTTTCTCATGAGGATATTTTCAAAGGGATGCTATTCATGAGAAGGAAGTTTTAAACAAGATCATTCTGTCAATCATGGTCCAGGCAGGAAAACAGAAGCCACTCTAGGTTTTTCAAACAGAGGCAATTGAGTACAGGAAGTTGGTTACACAGATGACAGAAGTGTTAACGAAGTGATGGTGAGGCAACCCAGAAATTAGAAACAATAGGAAGCTGTAGGCCAGGCGTGGTGGCTCACTCCTGTAATCCCAGCACTTTGGGAGGCCGAGGTGGGTGGATCACCTGAGGTCGGGAGTTCGAGACCAGCCCGACCAACATGGAGAAACCCCGTCTCTACTAAAAATACAAAATTAGCTGAGTGTGTTGGTGCATGCCTGTAATCCCAGCTACTCCTGTAATCCCAGCACTTTGGGAGGCCAAGGTGGGTGGAACACCTGAGGTCGGGAGTTTGAGACCAGCCTGACCAACATGGAGAAATCCCGTCTTTACTAAAAATACAAAATTAGCTGAGTGTGTTGGTGCATGCCTGTAATCCCAGCTACTTGGGGGGCTGAGGCAGGAGAATTGCTTAAACCCAGGAGGCAGAGGTTGCAGTGAGCTGAGATCGCACTGTTGCACTCCAGCCTGGGCAACAAGAGTGAAACTCCGTCTCTTAAAAAAAAAAAAACAAAAAACAAAAAAAAAAACAACACAAAAAAGAAGCTCTAACCACCCCTACAGGGGGAAATGAGGTCAGAAATACGGACCACCCTTGGGGAACTAGAACCATGGTGGGGACTTTCCTGCAGGAGCTGTGACCACTGAGGGAGGGGCTCCTTTAATGAGAGCCAGAATTATAGAGAAGATAGTCATTGCCAGAGGTGCAGATCAAAGCAGAGAAAGAGCAGAAAAAATAGCCAGAATCATCTCTATTTTTCTTCTTTCAGGATTCTGCCAGTGCCTCCTCTTGATTAAACCAAAATTCAGCTGGCAAGGGATCCTAGGAAATGTGGTTCCCAGAGATACAGAGCAGAGCCGGTGAAGGGTGCCTCATGGATCAAGAGCAAACGGGCAAATAACTTGCACACAGAAAAGGAAACTGCTTTTATTAGTCTGTGTTTCTCTTTACTTAGTTTGATCTTATTCCCTCAAGGTCATGGTACACTGAAAGTCACTTTAGGACCTTACAAAAAGTGTGAATTTTCAAAAAATGCTTTTCTATGAGGTATTTATGATACAATTAAACTCCCCCTGGGCCACAGCACTGAAAATTCACTGAACAATAATGTAGCTGAGACGGGAGAAGCAGAGGCCAAGGAAACCAAAATGGTACCTGTGGCTCACATTTGAAGTTTCAGACCCATACTCTGAACATTCTTCAGAATATCAGCTCCCAACTTGTTATATCACATTTCAACTTTAGCAATTTCATACTAATGAACTCTTTTATTTCTGCCTGTCTCATTAGGACACTCCATGCTTTCCAGAAACACAAGTGAAGTTTAATAGAGATAAAACCATTCCACTGGTGCTGCTATGATCAAGAAGCTACAATCAATCTTGTTTTCTTCAAGCATGTCATAAAAAGACCCTTTTCCTTCTGATTAGCATTCTTGAACACAGTACAAGCTGATGACTTGCTTGAAGTCATTCACTGTAGGGATACAGCACCTACTGCACGTGATAAAACGACATAAGGCATATGAACTGCTCATTACAATCTAATTAGTTTGGGCTTCTCATTTCATTTTATGTCCTGAATTGAACCTGATTCAATATGATTCTGCGCTGGAGTTCATCATATCTTCTCCCTGGCATGCAAGTTCATGATGCCTGCTTGCTAGATTCCATGGTTATAGAAATGGTTTCTCTTTTCTTTTTTTCAGGGACTGGTTAGATAGAAGGTCATTAATAAAACATCAGAAGCCTTTCCTATTATTTTTTTCCTCTGCGAGATTTTGATTTGACTTAGCACACAGCACAGTTTTTAAAGTATTTCAAGAAGGTTTGGCCATTATAATAAACGGACTTACCTGACTAGTAAGCTCACTCCCTTATAATGTGATAAAATAAATAGTCTTAGCCTTTGGTGTGCATTCCAAAGACAAATGAGGAAAACCTGGGTTAGTTTTGTTAGCAAGCTCAGTTGTACTTAAGACTTCTTGAGAGCAAGATGTCTTCTATCTTGGGATCGTTTCCAATAACATCTTTCTGTGTCTTCAAGGAGTAGGTAGACGAGGTAGACTATGTATACATTGATTTATTGAATCTCAAAGTTTTTAGAGGTTGTAGGAAAAAGATGACTGGCATTCTTCTTTTTTTTTTTCCTTGAGACTGAGTCTCGCTCTGTCGCCCACGCTGGAGTGCAGTGGCGCAATCTCGGCTCACTGCAAGCTCCGCCTCCCGGGTTCACGCCATTCTCCTGCCTCAGCCTCCCGAGTAGCTGGGACTACAGGTGCCCGCCACCACACCTGGCTAATTTTCTGTATTTTTAGTAGAGACGGGATTTCACCGTGATAGCCAGGGTGGCCTCCATCTCCTGACCTCGTGATCCGCCTGCCTCCGCCTTCCAAAGTGCTGGAATTACAGGCGTGAGCCACCGCGCCCGGCCGACTGGCATTCCTTTAAAATACGTGCATGCTGTGTTCTGTGTCTTCCTTTTTGGCCCAATGGGGATGCAGACATCTGCTTCTTTTACATCTTCATAGGAAGGTTATGGATACTGACCAGACACAGTCACCCCATTTTTAAAAAACTGAGAAACCATTGAAAATGGATCGTGTTGATATAAAATACTCATAAGCACATTTTGGTTGTGACTCACTGGAGCTTTACAAATTTGTTGTATCATCTGGAAAGCAAAGAATGTTTTGTATTAACCTTACAAAATACTGTAAGGCTGTGCCAAAACATTGCCCCTTCGTTCCATGCCATGGGGCTGCCCTGTAGATGAGGCCATCTTATAGCGAGGGCTTCTAGAACTTGATTAACAAAACTTTGGATAAAATAGATTTTTTTCCACATTACTATGTTTCCCCTGCCAATAATAATAGAAACACACATATTCAGTGCCTTTGTTGAGGGGATATATTTAGATGATAGATCTAAAATGTTCAGAATTGTATATTTTAAAAAAACACGTTCACCATGTTGGTTTCCTTTTCCCTTCTCTGCTCTGAAGCAATCTTAATTTAATCAGATTCCGACCCTAAATAACATCATGAAACTCCATGTGGCTCAGTTGATCTAATTGCTAGATTAACCATGCTCTGCCCCAAAATATTTCTTCCATGATAGAGGGTTTCGTTCAATTCAATTTTGATTTCCTAACTGATGATTACCATGTATGTTACCAATAACTGAGCTTTACTATGAATTGAATATTTTGAATGTACGGCATAAACCTTTTTTCCCCTTCCCAAACTGGTAGAAACGGTAACATTTTATAATATTCACTGACCTACTTGCTAGAGGAACTTAGTGTCTGTTTTATTTATTCAAGTTTTAGATCCTAACTGGTTCTTTATTTCTGCAATAATTTGTTGAAAGCTTGAAAGCTTGTGGTTAGATGGTACGTAACCTTTAATTCAGCTATTGTTAGCACTTTTGTATGTCAGAGAGAGGTTCTAAAATTTTCAGTAGGCCATGGACTCTTAATAGAGAATCTTAATTGTTCCCTTAGTGCTCAGGAGCCATCATGACATCTGAGTTATATACATCTCTTATGTATAACCTTCAGCTCTACATTGAAGTAAGGCATTTGTCCTACACTTCATACAAGAAGTGGAAGTAGGTTTTTTTTTTTTTTTTTTTTTTTTTACTTACATTGTCAAAAATTCTTAAGGGATTGGTCTTGGTTAATTAGCAATTAGTAAAATGAGTATCAAGCTCCTGATAAAATATTGCTCGGGAAATTGGGAAACAGAAGGTTACCCAAGCCACTAATCCAATCTTTGGGGAAGAGGAGGAGGTAGGAAGGGTGGGAATGGAGGAGCCAGGGGTACCCATAGCAGTGTCTGCTGTGTAGCTGCCCGTATCCTCTAGCACATTATTCCAGCCATTCTCTCTTCTGCCCTGAAGCACAGTTCTGAGGCCCATGAGACTGGAATGAACTCAGAAATTACGACTTGATTAAAGATTACTGAGATGTTCATATTGGAAATAGAAAATGATATTATGAAAATTGACATCCTCTTTGTTTATAAAGACAGTACGATCAACTTACCTTCATTTGCATTTGAGCTGATGGCAGGTTTGGGCTAACCATCTATTCCCTGGCATAAGGGCATGAGCTTGCCAGACAGTTGCAGATAAGAGCACTGTTCATGCAGTGAGAGAGAGCTGAGCCACCTGGCTAACATGGAGTCAGAGCTGCTGATGCTGGCACCTCTAGTGGGATGGGCATGACCAACTCCATGTATTAATCAATGTGGATCTTCATCCATGTGTTAAGGGATAAGCATGTAATATTTTTTCTAACATAGATCCATAGAGTTGGAAAAAACAAAAAAGTGAAATTAAATCCTTAGAGGGAATTGGCCAGTCCCAGTGAATGAACTGTGGTTTGAAGACAGAGTTTTTATCTCTATGTAATGCTTTTGTTGACTTTGTTGAAGTAGAGGGTCTCTTCCCCAATTCTGTTGCACACACTTTTGTCTGTGAAGCGGAACTTGGGAACACTGAAAAATTTGCCTTGAATTACGAAGCACCTTATGATTGCACAGCTGATAAATGGAGTATGCATATTCCCCAGTTGTTTCTCTGAGATATTTATTTGGCCCTGCTTTGATTAAATTTATTAGACATAACTATAGAATTGGAATGGTATGTCAGATTATATGGGGGGTTAAATGGTGATGATTTTTATATCACATTCTTCATTATCATCTTAATTCTAATTGGCAGGTAGATGGAGGAGAAAGAATATGGGTATTTGAGGGTGATAGGTGTGGCTTTGCTTTCTGACCCTACCACTTACTGATTTTGTTATTTTAATTGCTTAACCTCCATAAGCCTCAACTTTCCCTCTCTATGTAATGGGAATAATCCAATTTATATCTAAGACTTGCTGTATAGAATTAATAAAATAATATATGCAAAATACATGGCAAATAATACATGTTTAATATTTCTTTTCTCTTCCTTTTCATACTTCTTTTTTTTTTAAACACAACTGTCCTAGTCTGTTGATACTGCTGTAGCAAAATACCTGAGACTGAGTAATTTATAAACAATAGAAATTTATTTTTCACAGTTTTGGAAGCTGCGAATTCCAAGACCACAGTGCCAGCAGATTCAGTGGCTGGTGAGGGCATCATCTTGCAGCATTGGGCAAAAAAGGCAGAAGAGTAAAAAGAGATGAATGCTGTGTTCTCCACAGGGTGGAAACAGTGGAAGGGCCAGGCAGCTCTCTGAAGCCTCTTTTGTAAAAGCACTAATCCCTTTCATGGACATGGGAGTGACTTAATCACTTCAAGGCCCCACCTCTTAATGCTATCACATTGGGTATTAGTTTTCCACATGTGAATTTTGGAGGAACACATGCATTCAAACCAGAGCAAGAACCGTGCTTACTTTCCATGAACAAATTCCCCTTTTTATCTTTACCAATAGGGAATATTTTCATAGGGAGGTAAATATCTAAGAATTCATTTATGGGATCTTCCACATAACTGTGCCTTTCTTTCCTTAAAGTCTACAGTTTTCAGCTCTAAGAAGATCCCAAGTTCTGAGAGCACTGTTGAAATTGTATTTCTACCTTAGTGGCTACAGCTACTCTATGATGAGTTTCAAGTAATGGGGACACCAAATTAAAATGAATTAGGAATCTATTTTACAGACTGTTTATGTACATGTATTCACAAAACTAAAAATGAAGTGAGAAGAAAATGAAATTGATTGATTGAGTTAAAGGAGGAGCCGTTGTGTTTGTATGTCAAGTATCTTAGTCTGTGATAGTGAGTCATTGTTCATCAAAACTTTACAAAGATAGTTAAAATTTCTATAAATCCCCTCATCCTTGTAGCAACAAAGCATCTATGTGTTATCTATTCCATCCAGTTAAAAACACTTCCAACATTATTCAACAAATATGGGGCATGTTCATGATTCCCTAGGGACTGTTTTAAGCCCTCTCAAGGGATTTTTTTCTAGGACACTGTCAACAACTCAGCTATTACATAAGCAATGTTGGATCAAGTCAAACTGCCAAGTATAAAGCTTGGAATGCCCAATTAGGCATTCTGCAGCTGGAGAAGGTGGGTGATTTCCCCTCAAGAATTGTGTGTAGGTTCTGCAGCTGGAGTGTTTAAGTGGTCGATTGAGCCACCAGCTGTGAGAGTTCCATGCAGCTGGAGCAGGTCCTTAGGTAGTATTTGTGATTCGAGAATAGTCATGTAGCCAGCAACACACTACCTTGATTAATTTTCATCTGATTTTGCTTATTAAATACTTCCTATTTCATTTACTTAGTTTTTGGAGGTGGTGGTTTTTTTATTTTTATTTATTTTTTGGGAGGGAGTCTAGATCTTTGGCCAGGCTGGAGTGCAGTGGCGTGATCTCGGCTCACTGCAATCTCCGCCTCCCAGGTTCAAGCAATTCTCCTGCCTCAGTCTCCTGAGTAGCTGGGATTACAGGCAGGCGCTGCCACACCCAGCTAATTATTATTTATTTATTTATTTATTTATTTATTTATTTATTTATTTATTTTTTTGAAACAGAGTCTCTCTCTGTTGCCCAGGCTGGAGTGCAGTGGCACGATCTCAGCTCACTGCAACCTCCATCTCCCAGGTTCAAGTGATTCTTCTGCCTCAGCCTCCAGAGTAGCTGGGATTACAAGCGTGCACCACACATCTGGGTAATTTTTGTATTTTTAGTAGAGACGGGGTTTCACCATATTATCAAGGCTGGTCTTGAAATCCTGACCTTGTGATCCACCCTCCTCGGCCTCCTAAAGCGCTGGGATTATAGGCGTGAGCCACTGTGCCCGGCCTAATTTTTGTATTTTTGGTAGAGATGGGGTTTCACCATGTTGGCCAGGATGGTTTCGAACTCCTGACCTCAGGTGATCTGCCCACCTCAGCCTCCCAAAGTGCTGGGATTACAGGCATGAGCCACTGCACCTGGCCTAATTTTTGTATTTTTGGTTGAGATGGGGGTTTCACCATGTTGGCCAGGATGGTCTCGAACTCCTGACCTCGTGATCCACCCACCTCAGCCTCCCAAAGTGCTGGGATTACAGGCGTGAGCCACC